>NC_090754.1:86626510-86796510 GCF_036898095.1 Palaemon carinicauda
ATACACATACTTACGAAGCTGGTCTAGCGTAGAGTAAATAATCTATTTATGTATTTCATATGTGTATTGAAGAGGGGAATAGCCAGCTTATAAGGTGAGTTCCTCTCATGTAGTTATAAGTTTTATGTGTAAAGTACGAAAGACTTTCGTCGCTCATTTAATTGTATTCTTCATTTAAGTCAATATATGTAAATTTACGTTATTTTTAAGAATTAACTTTTTATTTCGCGTATTTTGTTACGAAGTCCTACGTAATCCATTTAAGAGTGCTATATGACCCTACGAGGTATGAATGAGGGCTTATGTAATTTTTTTTTATATTTTCATGACGTATTGCATCATGTTTGTGAGAAAATATGCAATTCTTATATTTGCCATGTGTTTTGGAAGGTTCTCGAGAACCCCAGCGTTAGATTTTATCTTTTTTAATGTTTAAGAACGGAGGTGGGCGGAGCTAGCTGAGAAAAGGTAACCTTGTAAGCAAGGTTTGTTCCCTTGAATGTTTATCTAGTTGATAACTCTGGCATCGCTGAGCCAGCCCTCAAGCTTCTAGACTACTGACTTAGAATAATCTAGGAGTTACTAAGTCAATATATATGTGCCCCTAGGGATGCGTAGGGCAGAAGAGAACCAGCTTATTCTGTGAGAGAGCCAACATCCCCTCTCTCAAGCACCTCAGGTGTGTGTCCTCTCCAAAGTGATCAAGTTTTTGCCCAACGTATATCGTGTTTAGTGTGTTAAAACGTAACTACAACTTTGCAAGTGGTTTTAGATTTATTGTGTTGTGGTGAGTGCTGGTATTGTGTAAATATTGGTGTAAAGTTTAATTTCCAGTGAAACAAATGGTTGCATAATTTTCATAAGTATTAATTTCTTTTGTCTTAGTCTAAGCTTTGCTCGGACTAAATACTTCGAGTGATTTATTTTTTTATGTAAATTCTTTCAAAGTGTTTTAATTTTGATAAAATATATATATTTTTTTTGTGAAGAGTGGATTATTTAGATCACCAGTGTTTATTTTGGTACTCTTGTATCCCTGTTAAAGAATCCAAGAGGTAGTTTTGAGAGTTCTTAATAATAATTACCTAGTTTTGTTTTGAGTATACTTAAGAGACCTTTGGATATTCAGGGTTTTTATATATTGCCATTTGGGAGTTATATAATTTTTTTTCAGAGTTTGGGTATTATTCAAATATAACAGATTTATGTAAAAACAATCAGGTGAGTTTGGAACTCGAGAGGTTGTGTAGCTTGCCAGCCGTAATATATAATATATTTATTTTTGGTTCCCAGACACAGGATCATAATAATTATATATGTATATATATATATATATATATATATATATATATATATATATATATATATAAATATATATATAATTATATATGCATTTTTATATATAAATAATGAAAGTTAACAGAATGTCGTGTTCAATAGAAATAAATTTCTACCTCTCATGGGGATCGAACCCTATTCTCTTCAAATGAAATCAAGACCACAATCATTCATCCCAGCAGAGGCTCTATAAGTAATTGGAGCCTAAATGCTAACAGTGGGATGCCCAGGCACTCATTCATTTTAATTTGATGCAAACATTTTGTTTTCAGTTGTCATTTTAGGGTAAAGTTCTATAGAACAATTTTGTTTTGGGTGTCAAGAATTTAGATAATAAAATCGAAATAGCCACCAAAATCCAACATGGCTGCCAATTTTCAACTTTTTTTCATAACTGCCCTTCAGGATTTAGCGAGTTTTACGTAACTTCATGACCCACCAGGTGACCAAACTGATAGCATTTGATTTTAATAAACCATCGATCAATCAATGTATGATGAAAATCAACAAAATGTTATATTCAATAGAAATAGAATTTTATCTCACATTTGTATCGACTTTGCTTTTCATTTGAAGAGACGAGGTTTGGATCTCAATGTGAGGTAGAAATTTATTTCCATTGAACCAGAATTTTTGTTTTGGTTTTCATTATATATTAACTCATTGGGGGTAACTTGAAATAAATACCAGCTAGTGGTTGGGAAAATTGCATAAAACTTGCTGTGTTGTAAAATTGTTGTCTCACCAAGTAAATTCTGAAGAGTAATTAGCACTTGCTTTCATCTTTTAGTGCCTCTGCTGGCATGATTAACAGCGACCTTTCCTTTCTTTTGAAAGAGATTGAAGTTTGATCCCAATCTGAGGGAGAAATCTGTTTATAGAGTGATGAAAAACCAATTCTTGGTGATAATTCTTAGTTTGTACATCAAGAATTATAAGACATTATTTGTTTATACATATAAAAGTACAAGTTTTAGCAAAAGTAACAACAAAAAAGCATCTAGTTTAAAACGAGGAAATTACATGATACAGAAACCAATATGGTTAAGCTAATATAAAATCCCAGTCCTACGCCATTCATGGGTTCCAAAAGCTTTCCGACATGTGTTGCACATACAATAACACAACGGATCAGGCAATGTTTGCTAGACAGCGTTCTTCTTTTTCTTGCGAGAAATTGCCTTATGTGGAAGGAACAAATCTTTAAAACTTGAAATTTTTTTGTAAAGTGCTTGGCTAGAGAATCTTGCGACTCCAAGATTGCCATACACTGATAAATTACCTGTAGAACCCTGCATATCTTGAAGCTTTAAGTTTCTTTAATTTTCTATGTTTCTGCTAACTCCAACAAATCTTTGTTAGTTAGTGTTTTCTTGTGGGCTTTAATAAACTCATCAAATCTACTTCCAACTTCATCTCAGGTTCATCACTATGGGATATCAGATTTTACCATGTATCTTTTACTGACTCATCAAAGCCATTTTAACCATGAACGAACTAAGGGCACAGTTCCTTCCATTGCTATTTGGTTCACTTTTGTCCATTGCGCACAGATGTTTAAAGTTGCCTGATATATATTGTAGGCCTTCCAAAACCTCTGAATGTTCATGTCGTCTCATGATGATATAGCATCAACTGCCTGGTGCAAAGTATGTCTTAGATAGTAAGCCAGTCACTTGAAAAGAACTATGACAACTTGGTCTATGGATTGAAGAAGAGTCATAGCGGTGTTTGGTGGTAAGAAAATCTAATTTTGGTCCATGTTATTCAGAGGTTTGAGATATCCAGGTGCATTATCAAGGAATGGAAAATCACAGTTTTGTTTTTTGCCTTGCAATTCCTTGACTACTGGTTTAAGATAGTCAGAGAACCCTTCAAAAATGACGATGGAAAGCCACTTCTTCCGATTGGCCATCCAAATGATAAAAAGTGTCAACTATGGGATGTTTATGATGGCCCGTAGATTGACGGCATGGTAGACTAACAGCGGCTTCAGTTTGAAGTTCCCAGTGAGGTTACCTTCTAATATTAATGTAAGCCTGTGTTTGGCTTCCTTGTACCCTAGCATTGTTATTTCTTCATTTCAAATAAATGAGGAACCAGGCACTGGAGCCTTTGTATAACGAAGGACATGGCCTCCCCTGTGCTTAGACCACCATCTAACCTAACCTTCCGTACCTGACCTAACCTACAAGCCATGTCCTTACCTACTTACCTATAGGAGGACTAATGCCCCCCTGCGACCCCCCTAGACTGCTGTATTCTTAACAATAAGGTTGAAAATAAGAGAGTTATGGTGCATAACCATCATCATATCTACACCCCCAGGTATTCACTTAAAAAATAAGCCAGTTTCATCAACATTGAGGAGGAGTTTTGGACAATATTTTTTTTTTTCGGGGGGGGGGGGGAATTAAGCAGCAGCAGCTTCTCCCTGAATTTCAATGTTATCTAATTCGAAATGCTTTTTAAATCTAGGACCCAAGTATGAATCTGTAGCATTTTGGATAAAGTACATCAAAGTACAGTACAAGTATGCATCAGTACTTTGAAAATAATTGCAATATTGAGATCATAATTATGCAAAAACTACTGAATCAATTTCGGCGAAACTTGTTGGACATGTGGGGTTATGGCCCAAGAACAAATCCATTAGATATTGATGAAAATACATTGAAGTACAGGTACGCAATGGAGTTAAGAGCAAAATAAGACTGCTTGGTGTGACAAAGGCATGCTTTCCATGGAGTGACCTTCGAGTTTACTACTGAAATGATGAAAGCGGTGAGCTGTTTAATAAGCTTCAATTAGTTATTAAAGAAACCTTGCAACCAAAGATACACCGAAGTCCATATTGAAGAAGAGACCAAAGGATTGTGATTGTGATTTATCTCTACCAGCATTATTTTTATGCCAAAAAGTTGTCCGGTCAATAACAGAATTTTCCACATTCAAGTTGTTGTATGGGAGGACAGAGAGAAGACTGATATGCTCTCTCAAGGAATTATGAGCCAGAGAACGTGAGGATAAAGTGTTCAAAATCCCTATCAGTGTGTTGGAACTGAAGAGTCACCTTGAGAAATAGAAGGAAGTCAAAAGTATCACTATTAGCATGAAAAGGCTATGGATCGTCAGATCAAAAGTAGCGACAGAAAGTATAGAGGGAGTAGTTGATCATAGGGTTTATATGGTGCGGGGGTTGGATTTTGTTGAGCTATCATAACGGCATACATTGACAGGGAAGTGAAGGATTGCTGTTTCAAAAAAAAAAAAAAAAAGGAAGCTGTTGATGATATTGATTATATGGTCGATTTTGTTGGACAATCATGACGGCATCCACTGAGAAAGACGTGAAGGATTCCTAAGAGAACCAATCAGGAAGGAGAGAACAAATGAGAAACAGGAAATCAAGGAACGGCCCCAGTTAGAACTTCAATTACACGAATAACATAGGTATTAAGATGTTAATATTCTGACTTTCTTCTGTGTTGTGAAAGTATGAATTATGTAAATTTCCTCTATTTGGGAATCTAAAAGGAATGAAATAATTATTCTTTGCTTTCGAGACTATGCTGCGAAATTTAATGTCCTCCCCTATATAATGGAGCAATTGTCTGGCTATATATATATATAATATATATATATATATATATATATATATATATATATATATATATATACATATATATATATATATATATATATATATATATATATATATATATATATATATATATATGTATGTATGTATATATATAGGCCTATATATATATATATATATATATATATATATATATATATATATATATATATATATATATATATATGTGTGTGTGTGTGTGTGTGTGTGTGTATATGTATATATAATATATGTATTTATTTCTTTCCTGAACATCATTGCCAAACGTATGACTACTCAGTTTCTCCCCGCCCCTCGCGTAGGAGGAGAGTAGTCACTCATTCCCAGTAAGAGGGGCTACCCCAGCAGATACACTCGGGAATCACAGTCTTCCACAAATTGTCAAACCAGGGGGTTGTATTATTATTGATATTATTATTATTATTATTACTAGGTAAGCTACAACCATATCTCAAAAAGCAGGTTGCTATAAGTCCAAGGGCTCCAACAGGGAAAATAGCCTAGTGAGGAAATGAAACGCATAGAACAGTGTGGCTGAATTTACCCTAGATCAAGAGATATCTAACACAAGACAGTGGAAGACCTTGGTACAAAGGCGATGACACTACCCAAGACTAGAGAACAATGATTGGATTTTGGAGTCCTCCTAGAAGAGCTGCTTACCATAGCTAAAGAGTCTCTTCTACCATTACCAAGTGGAAAGTAGCCACTGAACAATTACCGAGTTAGGAAAGGTGGAGGGACTGTGCGTATCTATAATTACTTAGCCATCATTTTTGACGGATCGCCTTTACTAGTTATATAATAATCAAGATCCACATATTTGTAAAATGTACTAGATTTGCTTTGATGTCTTTGAATTTCAGTATCAGATTGTTAGTCATCTAGAGAAGACATTTCTCTAGTATTCTCTTCAGTGGAATTTATTAAGAAAGAATTAAGATATTTGGTCCTATAAACTTTAGTGATTATTTATTGAATTGCAAAAAAACCCTGAAGATTATATTTGACTTCAGTAATACATTGCTACATAAGTATTAGAAAAAAATGTGTGTTAAGGTACGTAAAAGAGCGTTTAATCACAATATATATATATATATATAGCTATTAACCATATCACTTGCAATCATCGATTTTTCATTATATCTATATATATATATATATATATATATATATATATATATATATATAGAGAGAGAGAGAGAGAGAGAGAGAGAGAGAGAGAGAGAGAGAGAGAGAGAGAGAGAGAGAGAGAGAGAGAGAGAGAGAGAGATAAATAAATATACCTTTCTGAGTGGGGATACCTTAATGTGGTGAAAGGGTTTGCGTATTACCATAATCAGCAAAGCTGTACTAGTCAGGGCCACTCATCTGCAGTTGGCCAGTGTAGAGATGAAAACTTGCCAAACCTCAGCCATGTATTTACATGTCTTAGGCCTCTATTCTGAAATGGACTAGAAACAGCTGGATTTGTTGTTGTTGATATATATATATATATATATATATATATATATATATATATATATATATATATATATGAATAGAATATTTCATTTGTGTATTTAAGAGATTTATAGCCAGCTCTTGAGGTGAGTTCCACTCACGTAGGATTAGGTAATGTATGTAAATTATATAAGACTTCGTCATTCCTTTAGTTGTATTTTCATTCAGTTCCTTATGTGTAAATTTATGTTATTTTAAAAAATGAAATTTTCATTTCACGTAGCTTTGTTACGAAGTCTTATGTAAACTTATAAAAAGGTATGCCGTATGACACATGCTAGGGATTGCATCCTATTTCCACGTGGTTGGAAGAGACATGAAAATTCTAGACTAAAATTTAATTATTTTTTTTTAACGTCACGAGAGGATGTGGGCGGAATTAGCTGAGAGAGTTACCTCACAAGCAATGTTAGTACCCCTTCTTCAAATTGCTAAGTTGGTAACCTTACACCACTAGAGCCATGCCCCCACGCCATGAGAATGATTTACTATAAAATTTCTAAAGTGAATTGAGATATATGTAAGGACCTAGCAATGCATAGGGGACAGAGAGATCCAGCCTATCCCTTTGAAAGAGCCAATGTCTGCCAGCCCTCTCTCCAGCCACTACATAATTCCTCTCAAACATGAATAGTGTTTTCCTCTCACACGTGAATAGTGATTTCTTTCCAACATAACGTGTATAATGTTAATCAAACGTTGGTGGTATTATTGGGTAATTAATTAAAAGTGTAGTGTGTAAGTACATTTTATAATATAAATTTTTGTGATTGACCCTGTAAGATTTTGGTTAAACAGTGAAGCGTAATTATTTTGCTTAACTGTTTGGTAACCTTGTGTGAGCCAAAGGACATAAGAGAAACAGTTAATTATATGTAACGGTAAATTTTATTTATTTTCTATAGTGTCAACTTTTTTCATTAATTTTCAATATTAAATATTTTTATGAATTAATTTCTAGTGGAACAAATGACAGTATAATTTTTTATCGAGGGTTATATTGTCTAAGGTTTAGTTCAGATGTAATATTTCGAGTGATTTGATTTTTGTTTTAATTTTGAGTTGTTAACTTTTTATAGAATATACTTTTTGTATTATTTCAATCACCAATACTTTTCTCAGTGCTTTGCTCGTATCCCCTGACTAAGAACCGAAATAAGAGGATGATTTAAGTATAGTTACCATTGAAAGTAAAGTAATCACACAGTTTAGTTTTGAGTGTAAAGTAAAGAGCCCTTTTAGATATTTAGTGTTCATATATATTATCGTCTAGGAGTTGCGTATTATTCTCAGAGCTCGGAGGTATTTCTCTTGTATATCAGATTATGTAATGTAAAACAGGTGAGTTTTGGAGCTCAGGAATTTATGTAATTCACTAGTCGTAATATATATATATATATATATATATATATATATATATATATATATATATATATATATATATATATATATATATTCCCTATTCAATAAAGAATGGTGTATCTGGCTATATATATACAATATATATATATATATATATATATATATATGTGTGTGTGTGTGTATGTATGTATATATATGTGTATATATACATATATATATATATATATATATATATATATATATATATATATATATATATCCTGTCACTCAACGAGAATGCCAGATGTATGACTACCTGGTCTCTCCCTATACCTCGGATAAAGTGTAGGGGAAGAAAGAGAAGTAACACCCTGGTGAGAGGTGCACTCGGAAACCACAATCTTCCACAAATTGCTGAAGCAACCGGGTTGTAGGTAGGAAAGGGGGAGGGGGTGGGAAGGCTTGATTCTTTGTGTGTGGGCTTATGTGTGCATATACTGTATACCTAGATATTTAGACATAATTTTTGACGGCTTGGGTCCACTAGTATATATTTATATATATATATATATATATATATATATATATATATATATATATATATATATATATATATATATATATATATATATATATATATATATATATAAATATATATCTATATATATGTGTATATATTATATATATATATATCTATATACTGTATATGTGTGTGTATATTATATATATATATATTATATATATATATATATTATATATATATATATAATATGTTTATATATATGTATATATATATATATATATATATATATATATATATATATATTTATATGTATATATATATATATATATATATATATATATATATATATATATATATATATATATATATATATATGTATATATATATATATATTTATATATATATATATATATATATATATATATATATATATATATATATATATATATATATATATATCATCAGCTGTTACTACTCTAATGCAGGACCAAGACCTCAGACATCTTACTTGCGTCTTTTTATGGTCTCTGTGCCAGTCCAGACCCGAAAACTTTCTTAGTCTGTCAATCCATCGTCATCTCTTCTGTCATTCTCATATGTACTGCCCATGTCCATTTCTTTTTCTACCATACACATTGTTAAAATCCCCTCTACTTTAGTTTGCTCTCGTATCCATGTTGTTCTTTTTCTGTCTCGTAGTGTTTTTTCCCGTCATTATTCTTGCCATAGCCCTTTGAGTTGTAACTAGCTTATGTTCTAAGGCGTTGGTAAGGCTCCAAGTTTCTGATGAATAAGTTAATATTTGTAGGAGCATCTCATTGAATACTTTTCTTTTTATAGAAAGTGCCATTTTAATTTTCATAATCTCATTTTGTTTACCAAATACTCTCCATCCTATGCTTATCATTCTTTTGATTTCACTCTCATGTCCTGGGGAAATACTTACTGTTTGGTCTAAGTACGTATATTCATTAACAATCTATAGAGGCTCGTCCATAACCCTTATTTATTGTCTCTGTATTTTCAATAAACATTATCTTAGTTTTACTAATTTTAATTTCCGACCCTACATTTCTACTTTCTCTGTTCAAATCTTCTATCATATTTTGTAATTCCTCTCATGATGCACTAAATGCAACTATGTCATCTGCAGATCTTAATTTGTTGAGGTATTCCTCATTGATATTATTTCCTACATTTTCTCCGTCTAAATTCTTAATAACTTCTTCTAAGCGTCCTGTGAATAATTTAGGAGAGATGGGTTCTCCCTGTCTAACTAATTTTTTCAATCGGAATTTTCTCATTATAATTATGTAGTTTTAGGACTGCTGTACTTCCTGTATAGCTATCTTCAAGTGTTCTAACATAAGAATCTTCTATTCCTTGTTTTTGAAGGGCTTTCATTACTGCTGATGTTTTGGCAGAATACTTAGAGATTGCAAAAGAACCAGGGGAAGGAGGAGAAGAAGATGGAATAGCGAACTAAGAAAGTTCATGGGTGTGGACTGGCATAGAAAGACCATAAACAGACGCAAGTAGAAGGACATGTCTGGGGCCTTTGTTCTACAGTGCACTAGTAACGTCTGATGATATGTAAATAAAACACTGGAATTTATAACCTTACTATTTTATCTTTTCAGATGATGTGGTCAACTATGCTGGCCATTTTATGCGGGGCTGGGTTGATTACAGGAACCCCAGTGGAAAAAGCAGATGGGAGGGCAGCTTCCAGCGATCTACCTGTGGAACACAGAAACAAGGATCCTCATCCTTTGGATGTCTTGGGAGAGATGGCTGACACGTAAGGATTCTTTATGTTTATATTAATGGAAATGTCCTTTAATATTATTATTATTATTATTATTATTATTATTATTATTATTATTATTATTATTATTATTATTATTAGCCAAGCTACAACCCTTGTTGGAGAAGCCAGATGCTATAAGCCCAAGGGCTCCAATAGGGAAACATAGTCCAGTGAGGAAAGGAAATAAGGAAATAAATAAATGATGAGAACAAATTAACAATAAATCATTCTAAAAACAGTAACAACGTCAAAACAGATATGTCCTATATAAACTATTAACAACGTCAAAAACAGATATGTCATATATAAACTATTAACAACGTCAAAAACAGATATGTCATATATAAACTATAAAAAGACTTTCCTTGTGATCTGCCAGGCTGGGGTTCGAGTCCCGCTTAAACTCGATAGTTTCTTGTAGTGTCTTCAACCTCACCATCCTTGTGAGCTAAGGATGAGAGTTTGGGGTCTACCTAGTGAGTTATCTGGAACCATTGCCTGGCCCTCCTTGTTCCTTGCTTGGGTGGAGAGGGGGATGGGGCTCTGATCTTATGCACAGTATATATGGTCAGTTTTGTAGGGCATTGTCTTGGTAGCTAGGGAATTGTCACTGTCCCTTGCCTCTGCCACTCATGAGTGAGCTTTAAACTTTTAAAATTCATGCTACCATTATTATTATCATTGTAACTTTTACGAAGGCTTTTTTATATTTGTATCATTTTTATTATATCATCAAGATGTTACGCTATTATTATTATTATTATTATTATTATTATTATTATTATTATTATTATTATTATTATTATTATTATTATTATTCATTCAGGTTTGACAAAGGAAAATTTAAACTGTTAAATTCTTATATCATAACCATCATCATCATTTCATCATCAGTTCATTATTATTGTCATTATTTTAACAATTTTACTACCGACACCGTACAAAGAAAAATTCGTTGAATTTTAATAAATTTCTCTCTTTGCCAACTCAAAGAGGCTTCATAGAAGACTCAAACCCTAAAAATATCTACTAATAGAAAATTCGTGACATTTTCATGCATCATTAACATACTGTACAATGCTGTCAACTGAAAGTTGCTGAACTATTTTAAATCCGTGAAAAGAAAGTAGACTGTGGCAGACAATAATGTTCGGTTATTTGATACAAATGTGTGAAAGCGAGTATATCTTTTAGATATCACTCCAGTTTCACTGTAATGTTGTGTAACTTCCTGTCTGGAAAGGGTTTCTAATTTATATATATCACGGGACTTGGTCGACCGAACATATATATATATATATATATATATATATATATATATATATATATATATATATATATATATATATATATATATATATATAAATATATATATATATACATACATATATATATATATATATATATATATATATATATATATATATATATATATATATATATATATATATATTCAGTTATCATAAAAATATACTGTATATCATCATAGAGAGACTAGAGGAGAAGATTGACGAAAAGGTGACAGATGAACAAGCAGTATTTAGAAAAGGTAGTTGTACTGACCAAATTTTAATTTTAAGACATGTGGTACAGTAATGTGTAGAATATAGAAAACCACTTTTGATGGCATTTGTGGACGATGAAAAAGCCTTTTATAGTGTGCACTGACCAATTTTGTGGAGAGTCCTGCGTTATTATGGAGTTCTTCTTAAATATGTAAATTTGATTAAATCTGTTCATGAGCATAGCAAGTGCAAAGTTAATGTTAATGGAGTCCTATCAAATAAGTTTCCAGTGAACAGTAAAGTACTCCGGGGGAATGTGTTGTCACCTATGTTGTTTATCCTCCTCATGGATTTTGTAATGCCTATAACAGTTGTGGAAGGTGGAAAAAATTGTACTGGATTGGTAACAGGAAATTAGCTGACCTAGAGTATGCTGATAACGCTGTCCTTATTAGCAGAACCCCACAGGATTTGCAAAGTTTGCTTACCTGAATGCATGAAATATCACATGAGGTTGGGCTGAAGATAAATAGAAGAAAAACAGATGATGAGACCGGAATATGCAATGCAAGATGAAATATCATTGGAAGGAGAAAATATTAATGAGATAGAATTATTTACATATTTAGGGCCTGTGATCTCTAATACATGATCTTTAGATATAGATTTGAGTGAAAGATTGAAAAAATTAAATCCATCAGTGGTTTGGTTAAGTAAAATTTGGAAATCAAATCGCCTGAAATTACATATAAAATCTGGCTATATATCAGTTTAGTGAGATCGGTGTTACTGTATGGACATGAGTCGTGGTGTGACTATTAAACAATATCCAACAGATTTTGTAGATTTGAGAACAAATCCCTCAGAAGAATATTGGGAGTTTAATGGCAGGATGGGATTAAAAATGAAACTATAAGAGATATTACTCGAGTGCCATATGTGGATGAGATCATGGTGAGGAGTAGATGGAGTTGGTTTGGGCATGCTCTTCGCACTCCCTAAGAGAGATTAGTTTATCAAACTTTCAACTGGTCTTCACAAGGCACTAGAAGAGTTGGAAGACCCAGGCCTACATGGCTGAAGACCATGAAGCGTGAAGTAGGGAATTATGAATGGAGAAATATTGATTTAAAAGCTCAAGATAATGATGACTGACGAAATTTAACCGAGGCCCTTTGCATCAAGAGGCGTAAGAGGAGATGAGGATGATATATATATATATATATATATATATATATATATATATATATATATATATATATATATATATGAAAACCATAAATAACTCTTAATATCGAATTTTCTCTGCCTCGGGATCAGAGACCCAAGGGGGAATTAACTTTATGATAATAGCTTCTGGTCGGCCAGGGAATCGAACTTGGTCACCCATGTGTCTCTGATCCAGAAGCAGGGAGATTTTGATATTAAGAGGTATTTGTGGCTTAAATGAATATATATGTATAAACACGTTTAAAGGTAAGAAAAATATCATATATATATATATATATATATATATATATATATATATATATATATATATATATATATATACATATATATATATACATATATATATATATATATATATATATATATATATATATATATATATATATATACATATATATATATATATATATATATATATATATATATATACTGTATATGTATATATATATGTATATATATATATATATATATATATATATATATATATATTGATGTATGTATGTATCAAGTGTTTGTTATGAAAGTTGTATAATAAGTTTGAAGGTAAAGGGAAACGGTTGCATGGTATATATCATATTATGGACCTAGAGAGCTTACCATATAGTCGACCTAGAGGCAATAAGAATGTATGATGTAGTTTGTGTTAGGCTGTTGAGAACGATAAATCTTTTCATAAGGGAACTGTATGAATTTGCAGATAGAAGACTGGTTGGTTTCAAAAGTTACAAAAAAGTGAGCAATTGTGTGTTGTGGCTTATTGGGAACGTCCCTAACTGACAATCTACCGGACAGGTTCAAGTCCTGCTCAAGCTTGATCATTTTTAGTAGTGTCTTGGTAACCTATGAATCTACCTGCTGAATCATAAACAGCCATTGCCTGGCCTTCCCTACACCTAGCTTGGTGGTACACTCGGGCACACTATTCTATCCTGTTTCTCTTCCTTTTGTTTTGTTAAAGCTTTCATAGTTTATATAGGAAATATTTATTTAAATGTCATTGTTCTTAAAATATATTTTTCCTTGTTTACTTTTCTCACTGGGCTCTTTTCCCTGTTGGGGCTCCTGGGCCTATAGCATCTTGCTTTTCCAACTAGAGTTGTAGCTTAGCAAGTTTATAATAATATATTGTTTGTCTTGAAACCATTGTCCTGTCCCTTTCCTCTGCCATTCATAAGCAACCTTTAAACCTTTAAATAATCAGCCTGAGCCTTCAATTATCTGTGGAAACCAAGGTTGGGATGTAGGAAAGGATTGTTGAACCAGCACCTCTTTGCTGACATATACACAGAATAGTCTGGTCTATTCTTTACACATTCTCCTCTTTCCTCATACACTGGACAACATCGAGATTACCAAACAGTTCCTCTTTCCTCAAGCACAAGTGATTAACTACTGCGCTGTAATTGGTCAGTGGCTACTTTCCTCTTGGTAAGGGTAGAAGAGACTCTTTAGCTATGGTAAGTAGCTCCTGTAGAAGGACACTCCGAAATCAAACCAGTATTCTCTAGTCTTGGGTAGCGCCATAGCCTGTGTACCGTGGTCTTTTACTGTCTTGGGGTAGAGATTTTTCCCTGAGGGTACACTCGGGCACACTATTCTGTCTTGTTTCTTACTTTTGTTATTTAGAAGTTTTTATCCTCTTGTTATTTTCAACTTTTTATAGTTTATATATGAAAGATTTTAATGTCATTGTTCTTAAACTTTTCTTGTAGTTTATTTCCGCATTTCCTTCCCTCACTGGGTTATTTTCCCTATTGGAGCCCTTGGTTTTATAGCATCCTACTTTTCCAATTAGGTTTGTAGCTTAGCAAGTAATGATAATAATGAAATATTGGAAAATATTAAATTTTTTTGTGAGGAATTATTTACTAGGTGTACACGTAAGAAAAATTAATAAGATGAGAAATGTGGAAAGGCTTCGAAGTGGTTAAAGAATGGATCATAGTAGCCTATTTTGAGGTGGTCGGACCATGTGGAAAGAATAGTGATAAGTGTGTCTAATCAAGATGTGCTAAAGCGTAAGAGGAGAGAAAGGCCCAGAAATGCTTAAATGGTGGTGTGAAAGGTGGATTATTATTATTATTATTATTATTAGCTAAGCTAAGACTTTTAGTTGGACAAGCAGGATGCTATCAGCCCAAGAGCTCCAACAGGGAAAAATAGCCCGTGAAGAAAGGAAACAATTAAATAGATAAACTACAAAAGAAGTAATGAATATTTAAATGTTTCAAGAACAGATTGTAATAGAAGAGCATGGAAGGGCAAAGAGTTTATATGGTGAAAACGCCCAACAGGAAGTTCGTTATGCAACCCTCGTTAAAAACTGTCCGCTGATTGTCCTTATTTGGATGCAGGCGAAAAATGTGTCGCATGTCACAGTGATACAACCCATCGAGCAAGAAGGTCTCTCTGCTCGCCAATCCGTAGCGGAAATACTTCCTCTTTGTCATCGTAATAAACACAGCACTCTTATGATACATAGAAAGATATATAGATAGAAAGATAGACAGATAGATAGTTGTAGAAGTAGTAGTATTAAGCTTTAGCTACAACAGATATTTATAGAAAGATAAAAACATTCAGTTCTTTATCATATCATTAGGTAAGGTGGATTTCCTTCCAATCCTTATCCTCCATGGGCAGAGAGAGAGAGAGAGAGAGAGAGAGAGAGAGAGAGAGAGAGAGAGAGAGAGAGAGAGAGAGAGAGAGAGAGAGAGAGAGTGAGTAACAACATTTCAAGTCTTTCATATATAAACTATAAAAAGAGACAAAGAAGGCTCTCACTGACATCCGAAAACTATCAGTCAAAAAATTTATGTTAGAATACATCTAAAAAGTTTCTTTCAATAATCATTCCAGCCTATGAGTAGACTTACCTAACACTATGTACAGCTTTATCAAAGCTATTCGTTATATAAGATACTAGTGTACGTGAGATGTCAAAAAGGACGTCTAAGTATTTACATAAATATGCACAAACACACACTACTAACCCCTTCCACCCCACTCCCTTTCCTAACTGCAACCCACTGGTTCGTCAATTTGTAGGAATGTGATTTCAAAGTGTATCATTCGTGATACCCCTGCTTACCAGGTTATGACTATTCCCTCTCCCCCCTTGAGCGTGGTACGAAAGAAATATATTTATATTGTTGCTGTTCTTAGAATATTTTATTTTCCTTCCTTTCCTTTCCTCACTGGGCTGTTTTCCCTGTTGGGGCCCCTGGCTTATAGCATCCTGCTTTTCCAACTAGGGTTGTAGCTTAGCAAGTAATAATAATAATAATAATAATAATAACAATAATAATAATAATAATAGCTAGGCACTTGCTCAATTGTAGGGAGATAGCAATAATAGCACGTTATTCCGATCGAGATAGAAAATATTACGATAAAAAGAATTCAGTCAATGATAATATGAAGGAGAAATAAAGGGATGGAATTTAAATTCAAAAGTTCAATAGCCATACAATAGGAATTCAGCCATTAAAAGATCAATCATGATTTGGCGAAAGGAAATAAATTACCAGCGCTAGTAACTGGTGAAAGTAGAACTTCAGCCATTGTGTCATGGGAATACAGTATATAGTTATTATTATTATTATTATTATTATTATTATTATTATTATTATTATTATTATTATTATTATTATTATTATTATTATTATTATTAGCTAAGCTACAACACTAACTTGAAAAGCAGGATGCTCTAAGCCCAACGGCTCCAAGAGGGAAAAATAGCCCAGTCAGGAAAGGAATTAAGGAAATAGATAAACTACAAGAGAAATAATGGACAATTGAAATAAAATCTTTTAAGAACAGTAACAATATTAAAAATGAAGAATATTCCAATAACAATAACACCATTTAGAATGAAAACTTAAAGAAACAAGAGCAAGAGAAGTAAGATTAAATTGTGTGCCGAGTATACCGTCGAGCAAGAGAACTCTAACCCAAGACTGATACCTTTAAAAAGGCTTAAGTTTATTAGTAATAATGATGACTTCAAATAGCGCGTAAATTTGCATACAACCAATTTAAAATAACCAAGGAAACTATAGATAGATAAAGATAGATAGTATTAATTTTTTAGAATTCGGTGTTTTACAGATATGACCCCTACTCCCATAATCTGTTCATTGGCAGTGACAGGAAACTTTTTTATTCTCTGTAATTATCCGTTGCATCAAAGTGCACATTGTGAGAATTTCCAGCGGTTGGACATTGCTATTTTAAACATTTTACAATTTAAACAAATGTTTGCAAGCATTGTTTGAAAGTCAGTCTGTAAAATGTCTGACTGAAATTTTAAAAACAGATTTCCATAGCATATAGATTGATTTACCAACAGACATTCCACATAATATAGATTAATTTTGCTGGAAGGAAGCCGACTGCATTTCTAAGAAACGCGATTGAATGTTTTAGGAAATGCACAGCTCTGTTAAAAGTCCGTCTTCCCTTCTGTATTACACTAACGGAAAACAAACGTAATGTGGTCAGTAACATTGCTTAATTCCCAACCAGTAGCCTCAAGCTGTCTTTAATTAGATCTCTCTCTCTCTCTCTCTCTCTCTCTCTCTCTCTCTCTCTCTCAGTCAAGTTCTACTTGTGTTTGTGTAGCCCAGCGAATTATGTTGTGCACTATACGTGCACTCACACATCCACTATATACTGTATATACAGTATATATATATATATATATATATATATATATATATATATATATATATATATATATATATATATATATATATACAGTATATAGTGGATGTGTGAGTGCACGTATAGTTCACAACATAATTCGCTGGGCAACACAAACAGACGCACACACATACACACACGCGCACACACACACACACACACACACACACATATATATATATATATATATATATATATAGAGAGAGAGAGAGAGAGAGAGAGAGAGAGAGAGAGAGAGAGAGAGAGAGAGAGAGAGAGAGAGAGAGAGTTTGTGCATGTCGGCTCCACTTGAGTGCAATAGTGAATCGTGTGATGTGAGAAAGTTAGATATTTAGGCTTATAGTGAGAAAAGGAAAAGTCTGTGTATGAGGGAAACAGTGGCTGGACAGTGACTGTCTTTTGTTTAGCTCCCCCCCCCTCAATGTCAAGACTTTCTTTAATAATGACCATCTCTCACATCCTAGATTGCTGAAATCGAGAACAGCTTCGGCACTAGACGAAGTGGCATCGCACTTCACCAAGACATTGGAAGGGTTCGTTGACAACTTGGGAGATTTCGTGGTGGGTACAGTGAAGGAAATACCGAGTACCATTGAGAAAATCACTGAGAGAGTTGGAGAAGCTGTTCAAGATGGAGGAGAGCAGGTGAGGCATTAATGTATTCATTATTATTATTTACTTATTCATTTGGCTTTCGGGTTTTATTGTTTGTGCATCACTCACAAAATTGTTATGACTTGTTACGAGTTCCATTTACCTGAAAAGTTTCACTAGATAGTGGTATTAACATAATGATCAGCCTTTATTATTCATCTAGACTTTACTATCATTGTTCTTGTTTATATTGGTGGTGACATTATTTTTACTGTTCTCAAAACCTAGATAATAGTTGCTATTTGTAGCATGATGAATACAAATGCTAGCGAAATAACTGATAAGATACAGAGCAAAATATTAACTGGAAAGATATTATTTTCACACACCAAGGCCCGCCTGAACAGACTTTTAGTGTCTGATGGAGGGCGAGAAATAAACCCCTAAAAGTAAAAGTAAAGTAAAGTAAGGGATCAGTCCATCTTGCTATTCACACAATCATGTTTGCATTATAATAATAGGCTATATAACCAACAGAAAAAACAAATACTAAGTTTCCGTAATAACCCACAGGTGATGATAATCGTCAAAGGCGTAAGGAACTCCGCCAAAAACTCTACAACGACCTTAGGATCCGGACCACTCTTGACAGTAGACAAAATCTTTGATGCAGTCAACCAGTCCAAGACCGCCACAAGCATGCAGAAGTTGGGTAATGTTTACATTAACATCTTTTTTTATAATTGAGCTTTTAAATGTAAACAAATTCATTATTTTATTTGGATAGAAAAGGGGTAGCCTAGAAGGGAAAGATAGTAATTCATTGAGAAAATGGAAGTAAAACAATCCATAGAAGAAATGGACTGAATGTTTATGAACAAAATGCCTAACATTGGCTTTTGGGTAATCCTGAAAAACAATCAAGCATTGATTTTGTGTTTGATTTTGTTCATTATGCTGCGTTTTTTTCTACTTGCCACTTTTCAGATAAAACCCCTAATTACCAAAGTACCTAATAAGCCACTTACTTTATGTCCCTTTTGCATATTTACTGTTCTTTACTATTACTTTCCAATCATTTTATTTAAGTTCTAGCCCATGTTCACCCATGTTAGTCAGTGTCTTTTTGCAAGTTATTCATATTTTTTAACGAAATTTTCCGAAGGGCTGGACTACGGGCCAATAGGAGACTTGATTAGGTACTTACCCAGGTGTTCTAATACCTCTTCATTATGTGTTATATGCTGCCACATAAGAGATTTGCTCTTCTTAGACCCTCCTCATCCAGTAATAGATTGGTATAGAAATAAGGATGGTGTCCAATTGCCGGAAGGCTTTTAGAATTATAGTGACGATCAAATAAAGCATTAGCGAATTAATTTCTTCATTAAATAGAATATATCAATTTTGATTTGAACTACTGGACTTATTTTAACATTGTACCTAATCCGATTTTTGCTCTGATTCTAATTGAATTCCAGACGACAGCATCAGATTGTCTATTGCTCGTATTGGTGCAACCATCCTGGCCAACATGGGTAACATTGATGATGCAGTAGCGAACGGCATCAGGTAAGGTTATTCAGCAATTTCCATTCAAATGTCTAGGTGTAGCCTATAGACAAGCACGCATTCATCCGAGTGTTTTTCGGAGATGCTATGCTGTCTTTACTACCTCCCTAGACTTGTGTAGAGATGGAGAGGGGGTGATGTATCTGATGGCCTCTGTGTGGTAAACAGACGTCTATGTGGGAAAGGCCTTATCGCAGACTAGTGCCGCTCTCATAGTATCACCCTGTGATTGGCTTCTGCCACCTCGCATCGGGATTGCCTGCCACCTTTGCACAGTTGATACTTGTGAATATACATACATATACCAAGGCACTTCCCCCAATTTTGGGGGTTAGCCGACATCAACAAATGAAACAAAAAACAAAAAAGGGGACCTCTACTCTCTACGTTCCTCCCAGCCTAACAAGGGACTCAACCGAGTTCAGTTGGTACTGCTAGGGTGCCACAGCCCACCCTCCCCCATTATCCACCACAGATGAAGCTTCATAATGCTGAATCCCCTACTGCTGCTACCTCCGTGGTCATCTAAGGCATCGGAGGCAGCAGCAGGGCCTACCGGAACTGCGTCACAATCGCTCGCCATTCATTCCTATTTCTAGCACGCTCACTTGCCTCTCTCACATCTATCCTCCTATCACCCAGAGCTTCCTTCACTCCGTCCATCCACCCAAACTTGTGAATATAACAATAATAATAGAGGTAATTATGAGACTTTCATAGTGATCCACATGGATGGCCGTGTGCAGCACTTTCCAGAACAGAAGAGCAATGAGATAATGTCTATTTGCAAGCATAGTGAGCCACAGTGCAACAAAGAGCATTTGAGAGAAGTTTATAAGGCCGGGTTAGACAAGTTCTTGTATTATTATTCATAAATTAGATGATACACGGCAGTTCTACGTTTTTCTTTTCCTCAACAGCAATGTTTTTACACCGACTCTTTACTGTTATTGATTTACATGAATCAGCTGTGAGAAGGTAACAGCCAATCACGATGCCGAGGTGGGGGAAACCATCATAATTTTTCAACAATCATACCTTTGTTAACCATCAAATAGGTGTCAGACGAGCAGACTCCTGCAGCAAGGGCTACACACAGAACCAAAAAACCTTTCCTCTCCCTGCCTGTCTTTTCTTTTCTCAAACTGCTTCTAATACTATCTACCATCGCATGAGGGGTCTGGCCCTCTCTTTTATTCTTCTCCTGTACTTCTCTTTCTCCCTTTTTCCTTATTCTTTTCCCTTCCCGAGTACCTGCCTTCGGCCTATAAACTGGATTGTATCCAGGGGTACCCTTCCTTTCCCCATATTCCCCACTTCCCTATCCTTATCCGATCCGATGCGAGGTTGGGGCAGCCAATCACAAGGCGAGAATGGGAGAGGGAACTCAACAGCAATGAGGTCCTCCCCCTATGTGGGGGATGTCATCTTCCCAGTGAGAACTACAGAGGTCTCCCTATGCACATAGGGTCCCTGGAAGACGGTATTTCTTTGGTATATCCTGTTGTATAGGATTCTCTGTTCTAGACTAACAGGAAAGTTTGTATGATTTGGAAAAGAGACGGTATTAATGCCTCTTTCCCTGCTTTAAGTCGTTTAACTGTAGAGAGTATGGATCCTCTGTTGTATAAGGTCAGAAAAGCATCTTTTAAAGTAATTAACTTAATTATCATCGACCAACTGCTCCTGTACTTCCGAAAAAACAAGTTGTTGAAGTTTTCGCGCATTATAAAGCTAATCTTCTGGGCTTTTCATTTGCATTAAGGATTTATGCTCGCTCTTTGTCACAAAGAATAAAGTTGCTAGATTTCTCACCTTCTCTCTCTCTCTCTCTCTCTCTCTCTCTCTCTCTCTCCTCTCTCTCTCCTCTCTCTCTCTCTGAGTCCCATTAAAAGTTGTTCTCTTATTTCATGGTGTTATTATAGTTATTCTGTTATTCAATTGTTATTTTGAGTTATTTTATTCTTCCAATCTCATGTATTTCAGAGGTATTTTGTTGTTCAATCTTGTTATTCCGAAATAATTTTGTTATTATTTCTGTTATTCCATGGTTGTTCTGATATTCTTCTTCTTCCCCACCGTTATCCCTACATTAAGGGGTCGGTTGCCTGATACGTCTTCCCCAATGCCCTTGATCAAAGGCACCCTCTTCCACCAAACCCTCTTCTCTCCACATCATCCTTCACCTTATATCGTCATCTAATTTTATTGCCTCCCTCTCAATCTTCTCTCCCTAACAGACTCTCCCCCAAAGCCCTCCTCACTCCCCACCATTCATCCTCACACATGTCCACACCATCTCAGTACAGTTTACTTCTGGAAACTTTACTATGCCTGTCAGTCATTCCATTTTCTTATTCTTTTCTTGCTCTAATCTTTTTCATCCTACTTGCATTTATGTCACCTTCTATATCATAATCCTGATATCTATCTCATAAAACAACATATAAGGGATATTGTGCATAACTAGTATACAATCTCTAATTATTATTATTATTACTTAGCCAAGCTACAACCCTAGTTGGAAAAAGCAAGATGCCATAAGCCCAAGGGCTCCAACAGGGAAAAATCAGCCCAGTGAGGAAAGGAAATAAGGAAATAAATAAATGATGAGAATAAATTAACAATATATCAATTCTAAAAAACAATAACAGCGTCAAAACAGATATGTTCTATATAATCTGTTAACAACGTCAAAAACAGATATGTCATATATAAACCAATAAAAAGACTCATGTCTGCCATGTCAACATAAAAACTCTTTTACTCTTGTTAGACTAGTGCTGGTTTTTATTTGAATAAAAGATAAAACATAAACTAACTTCCATTTCTCTATATCAGTAAGAGTTTACTAAACTAGGTCAAATTTGATATTTGCCCTATAATGTACTTTCCACATTAATATATGTGGGGAAATTCATATTAATGTGATGAAACATCTATTGTCTGATATGTCTCTTTTTATAGTTTATATATGAAAGGTCTATTTTAAACGTTGTTACTGTCGTTAAGGTGTTTTATTTCAATTGCTCATTACATCTCTTGTAGTTTATTTATTTCCTTACCTCACTGGTCCATTTTCCCCTGTTGTAGCCTTTTTGCTTATAGCATCCTGCTTTTCCAACTTGATTGTAGCCTAGCTAATAAAAATAATAATAATAACTATAGGGGCACGCAGTAGAGCGCAGACATCCGCCGCGGCAGCTTATTTCTCGACCTTTTTCTCGACCTTGACCATGACCGTTGACCTTAACATGTATTAATTGGCGTGGATTTTTATACACTCAAATACGAACCAAGTCTTTAGTCTCTGTGATAACGATGTCCAAACTTATGGCTGATTAAGTGAATTGGACATTTTGCTTGACCGTGACCAAGGACCTTTTTGACTTTGACCTTCCCAAAATTTTATTATTCCCAGCATTTTATTTACCAGTTAATCCCTTCAAGTTTCCTTACTCAACGATAAAAATTGTGGCCAGGAAGCTGTTCACAAACAAACACACATAAACGGGCGAAAACATAACTTTCTAACTTCGTTGGCGGAAGTAATGATATAATGCCTTGTACTGATAGTATGTTAATTCCCTTGTTCTTCCTAATTGCTCACAACGATAATCCAAATAACAGCATTACTTGGAATTAACCCCAAAGCTATAACTTTCAGGGCCATGACAAGCAGAGACCAACGCTACCCAAAACCGAGGAATTCCATTCCTCACCCGTCGTTGAGAGTGAGAGACCTCACATCCAGCGCATCCCGCCCAACTTCTGAGAACGAGGTTCTACATGGATTAGAGTATTTAACATACTCAAAACACTTCTCAAAGGAGAGACTTCTCTCTCGTTTTCCTATAAGATTAGGTTTAGGCTACAGCACATATTGAGAAAATTTGTTGGTACTTGCCAGTAATGCAGTAATCTGAGCTCTCTCTCTCTCCTCTCTCTCTCTCTCTCTCTCTCTCTCTCTCTCTCTCTCTCTCTCTCTGCAATGTGGCAGCATTAGCCTATGTATTAACTTTGCTATTTGAAAATACATTTATTGGCTCTCTCTCTCCTCTCTCTCTCTCTCTCTTCTCTCTCTCTCTCTCTCTCTCTCTCTCTCTCTCTCTCTCAATGTACAGCATTAGCCTATGTATTAACTTTGCTATTTGAGTAATACATTTATTGGCGCTCTCTCTCGACTCTCTCTCTCTCTCTCTCTCTCTCTCTCTCTCTCAATGTGCAGCATTAGCCTATGTATTACCTTTGCTATTTGAGAATACATTTATTGGCTCTCTCTCTCTCTCTCTCTCTCTCTCTCTCTCTCTCTCTCTCTCTCTCTCTCTCTCTCTCTCTCAATGTGCAGCATTATGTATTGATTTTGCTACTTGAGAATATATTTATTGGCTCTCTCTCTCTCTCTTCTCTCTCTCTCTCTCTCTCTCTCTCTCTCTCTCTCTCTTCTCTCTCTCTCTCTCTCAATGTGCAACATTATGTATTGATTTTGCTTTTTGAGAATATATTTATTGGTATGCTTGAAATGTCCTTTGAAGTTATTTTCGTTTAAAAAGCATAAAGTCATTAGCTATCAGGACAAACATTTAAGACTGTTCAATTTGGTTCTTTTCAATAAATCAAATAATATATTATGGCTACTTTCATTTAATACTCTCTGCAAACCTTACACCTGTTGTACTGAAATTGAATATTTAATATACAGTCAATGGAGTACAAAAATTTATTTGATTTTTTTGTTGTAGGCCTATTTCCAAGGTGTAAAGTTGTACTAAAAGATTGCATAATATGTATAATATAATGAAGCAATGTCACGGATGTACATGGAAATATTCAGCATTAATATTATTGTGAATAAATTTCCCCAAAACCTCCAACCATAGCTCACAGAGACAATGGGAATGGTGGTTTGTTTTTCCAGTGAAATCTATCAAACCGCGAACGCAACTTGAACGCGGTACCAGCAGTGTGAGTTAATAACGACCCCACCAAGCTTTGGTGGCTGTGCGTTAGCCGATACTAAAGATTAAAACAAAAAGTCGGCCTAATTTGCATTCTTAATGAATATTTTGATTAGATTATAAATATTTCATGTGGAGATTCATCTTCATGTTGTTATTTTTATTTATCCTTTCTATTATAATATAACATCTTTTTTTTTATTTATTTGCTTACATTTTGTTTTGTCCGTTCTCTAATACACTGCCAGTTCTTACAGTAGGTAAAGATATGTGTTAAGATGTATCTTTTAAAGATTGTGTTAGCAAACGTCCCTGCCTGATGTACTAGATTCGGGTTCGAGACCTGCTCAACCTTAATTGTTTCTTTAGTGTCTGCAACCTCACCATCCTTATGAACGGGTTTGGGGAGCCTATAGGTCTACCTGGTGAATCATCAGCAGACATTGCCTGGTCCTCCTTGGTCCTAGCTTGTATGGAAACGGAGCTTGGGCGCTAATATATGTATATATAGCCAGTCTCTAGTGCAGTGTCACTGACCTAGGCCTCTGCCATTCACGAGTAGCCTTTGAACCCTTAGGGAATTGTGTTACCAATTTAACCAGAATGTTCTGCCGTACTTTGCTCGGATCACCATTATATGGTGCAAATTTATCGTGTGTTCTGCGAACCTCAGGAATATCCCCTTATTTGATCTGTTCATCTAATTTTGCCATTTGATATTTCACCATTTACCACTTTTGGCCCATTTTGGTTTACATTCCCTCGTAAATGTTTTGAATGAGAGAGAGAGAGAGAGAGAGAGAGAGAGAGAGAGAGAGAGAGAGAGAGAGAGAGAGAGAGAGAGAGAGAGAGAGAGTTATACAATTTTCCTTTAAAGTGAATTGTCTGTCACCTTATAGTAGTCGCCTAAATGTTGTTTTCCAGGACATATTGTAGAAGCCATGAGAACGGATTGTTAACATAGATGTTGATGGGCATCTACAGTTCACCCCCCCCCCCCTCTCTCTCTCTCTCTCTCTCTCTCTCTCTCTCTCTCTCTCTCTCTCTCTCTCTCTCTCTCTCTCTCTCTCTCTCTCTCATATATATATATATATATATATATATATATATATATATATATATATATATCTTGTATGTGTGTTTATGTGATCTGCAAGTGTATGAAGGCATATGAATGTGTGTGTTCTCTGAAGGGTGTTCATGCATTTGTTTGGATTTAGAACAATTCTGCGAAAAAAGTCAGAAAAGTAGTTCTTGGCATTACGTCCCTATTATGTTAAACCCAGTAAAGTTGAGTATTCATTTAATGTAGTATCTTTTGGTATATCTTTATATCACGGTGTTGAACAGAAAGATACTATTAAGAAAAGATAAAAAAAAAAAAATCCACGTTCCAATAACCTTCCAAATGTATTGTTACGCAATCTTGTGTGAGCAGTGTTGCCAGATTTGGAAATTTATCCCTAGATTTGGGAATTTTGGGTGTCTCGTGGGGATATTCTGTTCAAATTTCTATGAAGAAGAAACAAAGAGGAGTAAACGTTTATATTGCTGCAGTTAATATGCTTGCACTTACATGAAGTATAGTGAGTAATTTCTATATTAGTAGAGCCTATGGGATCAGAAGAAAATATATTTGTGGGAATGGGAATTTTTTGGTTGTTTTGGGGATTTTTTCTCGACTTTTGGGTATTTTTAGACTAAACCATCTGGCAACACTGGGTGACTGGGTGTGAAATCCTCGGTGACAGACTGACAAGTTCAACTACCTGCCTCTTATTGCGCATTAACTGTAAAGTAAGATGAAATTGAAGGCTCAAGTCACCAATACAGTAATACGTTTCCTTGTTTACGCCGTTTTAGGTAATTGAATTGTTCACATTTTCTAAAAGGTTGGTACTGTTAATAAAGTGAATTGTAACCAAAATCATGACCTAGAAATAGAATTGGTAATAATAAAACCGGTGTAATGGGCTGTTCCCCCCCCCTCCCGTCCGAAATTCCCCCTGGGCGAAATATGGCTCAGGATATATATATCTCCACGAGGGATCTTTGTCCCTGGATAATATTCCTCCCTGGATAATATTCCTCCCTCTGCCAAAATTCCCCCTTTGCTTGGTGGAGGTAACCATTATTTCGGACGAGAGAAAAACACCATTACACCGGGTCATAAAAGTAAGTCATCAATTTCTTTGGTATTATTGTACTGTATTACAGGGCAATGTAACCTAGGGAAAAAACTACTACTTGCCAGTTCAAGTTTGTGACCTGGGAAGGGGGTCCTGGGCTTACCCCCGGGTAGTGGTTGTGACCTGGGAAGGGTTTCTGGGGGCTTGGCCCGTGTAGGTGTTGTGACCTTGGAAGTTCTAGGTTAGGTTAAGTGGGATTGTTAGGTTCTGTACCCTTTCTTACCTTTTTAGATTTTGTGTAAAGGGTATATTGAAAAATGCTTTAAAATACACATGTTAAATTTATCGGTAAATTTGTATTGTATTACAGGGTGTGATTTTCGCACAGAAAATATATGATTTCCTATAGTAAATAACGTGATTTAACCGAATTTGACCTTCAGTTCGACCGGAATCAAAGAGATCAACCAATCCAACTAACTTCAAGTTGACGAATTGGTTGATGTTATTACGGATGAAACGAAGGTGAAAACCGGTTAAATCACGTTATTTACTATAGGAAATCGGTAAAGTTTTGGATTCAACCAAATTGGGAAATGTATTATATTAATATATTTTCCTAGTAAAGCACGTGATAACAAAACACTTCTTTTCAATACATTATTGTCGCTAATGCATACTTACAGAGAAAAAAAATATTTCAGGAATTGAAGGTCTTGACTTTTTCTAAGTTTAGTGTATATCTTTCCATGGGCACGCAAGGTAGCTCTTGTTCGTTTGTATATCTGTTTTCATCTTACTTGGCTCCTCCCCATTGCGCAATGTGACAATATTTGCTTGAATGCGCATTTGCTCCTCCCACTAATGTCGCTCCTCCAATCTAAATACTACTGGGTTCTTTTCAAGGGTTATTATTGGACGATTCATTGGTCTCTCAGTCTTGTTTCAAGGATCTGTTTTTCGTGCAATATAACATTGTAAACGATAGTATTTTGTTTTTTTCCCTATTTCATTATGGGAGAAACCCGTGATTGTCGTTTGTTTTCGGTTTTCAAAAGTTCCGGTTTCTATATTTTCATCACACGTCACTTGACTGTCATGGATCCTCCGGTACGGTTGTGTGAAATATGTCGTTATTCTTATTTTGATGTGATCGGCCGATTTCATGGGAATTATAATGGAACTCCTGAAGTAGTGAATCGTTTTCTAAGGGAGCATTCCGTATTACCTTTAAGTGTCCAGTGTGGTAAATGTGATTCGGCTTTACATTTTCGTGAGGATAGACATGTGTGGTATTGTACCAAATCTGTAAAGGAGGGTCAACCACAACCTTCCACATCTTCGTCATCTTCCGTTTAAGGTAAGAAGTGATTTAACAAAATATATATATTCAAATTTACCCCTGGTTAAAGGGGGGGTCGCAGGGGGGGCGAAGCCCCCCCGGTAGGGGTACAGGGCCCCTAGGTTAGGTTAGGTGGGTTTGTTAGGTTCTGTGGTGCCCTGAAAATTACTGTGGCCTTAAGGGGGGGTCGCATGGGGGGCAAAGCCCCCCCCCCCCGGTAGGGGTACAGGGCCCCTAGGTTAGGTTAGGTGGGTTTGTTAGGTTCTGTGGTGCCTTGAAAATTACTGTGGCCATAAGGGGGGGTCGCAGGGTGGGCAAAGCCCTCCCCGGTAGGGGTACAGGGCCCCTAGGTTAGGTTAGGTGGGTTTGTTAGGTTCTGTGGTGCCTTGAAAATTACTGTGGCCATAAGGGGGGGTCGCAGGGTGGCAAAGCCCCCCCCCCGGTAGGGGTACAGGGCCCCTAGGTTAGGTTAGGTGGGTTTGTTAGGTTCTGTGGTGCCCTGAAAATTACTGTGGCCTTAAGGGGGGGTCGCAGGGGGGGCAAAGCCCCCCCCCGGTAGGGGTACAGGGCCCCTAGGTTAGGTTAGGTGGGTTTGTTAGGTTCTGTGGTGCCTTGAAAATTACTGTGGCCATAAGGGGGGGTCGCAGGGTGGGCAAAGCCCTCCCCGGTAGGGGTACAGGGCCCCTAGGTTAGGTTAGGTGGGTTTGTTAGGTTCTGTGGTGCCTTGAAAATTACTGTGGCCATAAGGGGGGGTCGCAGGGGTGCAAAGCCCCCCCCCCCCGGTAGGGGTACAGGGCCCCTAGGTTAGGTTAGGTGGGTTTGTTAGGTTCTGTGGTGCCCTGAAAATTACTGTGGCTTTAAGGGGGGGTCGCTGGGGGGCCCTACCCCCTCCCTCCGGTAGGCCTAGTTAGGGGTATGGGGGAGGGGTGCTGGAACATTAATTATTCATTTATTGCAAATATCATTCAATGCCCCAACACCCTCCCCCCCCTTCCCCCACCCAAAACCCCGGTTCCCAAAGGGTGTCCCCCATAATTGGTGGGATGAACTAGGGTATACATAGTAAATCTCTAAATCGGTTGGTTTGCAGTCAAAATAAATGTTAAATTCATTGAAACCACACTATTTCTGATGCAACAAATATATTTTTATTGCATTTTTCCAAATTTGGCTGAAACTAAAAATTTACCAGGAAATCATATCTTTTTTGGGCTCAAGCCATGGCATCCTGATGGAAGGTTCCTTTTTGGTAGCTTCCTTGGGTATATGACTACTAAATATTTCCAGAGAATTTAACCACAGGTTATCACAGAATTCTAACTTCTGGAGTGAGTATCCTAAAGGTTTTCCTTTTAAGACATCGTATATCAACAGAGGACGCATGTATTAACGCGCCACATAGCTATCTACACCCTAAATAGAGTTAACACTCGATGTGTAGGGGCGGAGAATAGCTGGGGAGCCGTTCCACAGCTAATCTCGTTCGTGGCTACTTTTGGTACTCGAGACGTAAACAAACGGGCGCCATTGCTAAATGACATCACGTCCGTCCTCTTCCTTCGTTTAGTAGCTTGCCTTACTAGTCGGATTTTTCCCTGTGCGTACTTTATCGACTTGCATCTTAGCTATGTCTCTACCCTCGGCCTCGCCTTCTTCTGGAAAGTTGAGTACAAGGTTCCAGTATTGTTTAAATAAGCTTTGACCGTAAAGTAACTTTTACTTTTCGAGATATTTTGTTTTGTGGCAGAGCTGTGCCTCAACCGGACCCGCCATTTTATGGCGTCGCTGTTGTTTTGCATGCCTTATTTAGCTAGCCTCAACAGCGTTTTCCGGCCTCATTAACTAATCGATACTATTAGTTATTTAGTCTTCATAGCTAGGAATTTTATATATCGTGTTTTGACGCCTTGTTATCGGTCATCATCTGACCCCATACCAGTTCGCTAGTCTAGCCCCTAGGCCAGAGCGCCTAACATCAGTGTTCATGCATGATATATTTCAGTGATCCTAGGTTTAGTTATGAAGATAGTGGCATTATTTTACAATACTATTGACTGTGATGCTAGTGTTTTCGCCTTCAGGGACCATATAGGGAGTAGGTTAGATAGTGTGCCTTTTTGGGCTCAAGCCATGGCGTCCTGATGGAAGGTTCCTGTTTGGTAGCTTCCTTGGGTATAAGACTACTAAGATATTCCCAGAGAATTTAACCACAGGTTATCACAGAATTCTAACTTCTGGAGCGAGTATCTCAAAGGTTTCCCTTTAAGACATCGTAATACAACAGGGGACACGCATGTCTGAACGTGCCACATAGCTATCTTCACCCCGAACAGAGTTAATGCTTCGGTGTGTAAGGACTGAGAATAGCTGGGAGCCGCTCCACAGCCAATCTCACTCGTGGCTACTACTGATACTCGAGACGTAAACAAACGGACGCCATTGCTCTGATGACGTCACGCCCGTCTTCATCCTTTGTTTAGTAGCTGCCCTACTTAGACGGATTTTCCCTGTGTTATCTTTATCGCTTTGCATCTTCGCTATGTCGTTACCTTCAGCCTCGCCTTCTTCTGGAAAGTTGAGTACAAGGTTCCAGTATTGTTTAATTAAGCTCTGGCCGTAAAGTAAATATTACTTTTCGAAATAATTGATGTTTTGTGGCAGAGCTGTGCCTCTACCGGACCCGCCATTTTATGGCGTCGTTGTTGTTATGCATGTCTTATTTAGTTAGCCACAACAACGTTTCCGGCATTATATACTAATCGAATACATTAGTTTAGTCTTCATAGCTAGGAACTTTTATATCGTGTTTAGACGCTTTTTATCGGTCATCGATTGACCTCATACCAGTCGGCTACTATAGCCCCCAGGCCAGGAGCCTACATACAAGTGTTCATGCATGATTTATTAGTGATCCTAGACTAAGTTATGAAGATAGTGGCATTATTATTTTACAATACTTTTGACAGTGATGCAAATGTTTTCGCCTTCAGGGACCATATAGGGGATAGGCTAGTCAGTGATTCTTTCTAGCCTAACCTAATATTAGGACCCCTATATGCTTCCTTCATCCCCTGCCTTGGCATTCCCTCTATTTAGCCTTGATCCCTTTTCTGAGTAAAGGGATTAATTGTCTAATAGAGTATATTTCGCCTCTCTGTCCTCCCTAAAGGAATGAACCCCCTTTAGGGCTGCGTCTGAGAGTGAGGTTAGGCTAGCCTACCTCTATGGCTAGGATAGTCTATGACTTTCCTGCGATAGCGATATGTCTTCTTCCTTGCCTAGTTCAGGACTTTTAGCCCTGTTCTAGGTCGGGTTAGGAAGGTTTCTCTGTTCCATGCTGAAACTGTACTCTTGCACCGTTTTAGCCGATCAGCCTGATCTTAGGTTAGGGAGTGTCCTCCCTTCCCTTAGTGGCCGCTCTGGTACAGAAACCCTTCCTGGGAAGACTTCTCTCTTCTCCCTCCCCACCTATCTCTTGTATAGCCTAGCCTATGCTTAGGTTAGTTTATACTCATCTGTCCCCTGTCCTACAGCTCCTCCTTAGGGTGGAAGAGTAGGGCTACCCGAGCTTCCTTGTGCAGTCCACTCTGGTACATATACCTTCATAGTGTCCTATAAGGTTAGTTACTAGTATAGTTCTGCATATGGGAGTCTCCCCCCCCCCTCTTGGGTGTTCCCTAGCCCTCCCTTGGGCTACCTAGCTCCCGGTCCCTAGTGACCCCTGCTCATGGATGTTAGAGCCTGCCTCTATCATGGGTACACCCCCTCAGGGAGGGGGAGGGATGTCTGGAACCCTGACGGTACTTCCTGCATCCCTTTCCCCCCTCCCCCTGTCTCTATCTATCCGGGTGCCGGTCTCTTGCCGCCTCTACTGTCGGCAATACCTGCCTCCTACTTGGTGACTTCCCTACCCTTGCCTCCAGCCCCCCGTGTACCGAGGGACTGCCGGCTGCCGCCGGCTACTACCGGCGGCTCTCCTACTCCTGTCTAATCGTCCGCTTGCCGGTCGATCACCGGAGTGCCGGCATATACTGCCGGCAACCCGATACTGCCTTTACCATCCTTATCCCAGTCACCAACCTGGCATCCTCCGACTGCCGGAGCCGCCGCTTCCTGCCAGCGTGCCGCCGTTGTGCCGGCGGCCGCCATCCTGGTATTTAACTGACTTTTGAAAATTGTCTGTTCTAATGCCAGAATCTATGCTGGAGCGAGCTCCGGCATGCCGGCGGCTTGTTGGATGCCCCGGAGGCGTCAAGAATACTTGCACCCCCTTACTGTAGCTATCATAAGACTAGGATAGCCCTATATCGCAAACAGATAAGCTGCTTCTGCTATTAAGATCAGTACCTAGTACTGCTCTATTAGTGATCATGCTGTCTCTTTGCATTCTTCTAATTCCAGCATGCTATGTGCATCTTAGCACGGCTGGTTGCCAGAAGCAGTTACCCTTTAATGAGGCCTTCTGGCTCTTAACTGGGAACCGAATGAATTCGATCCCAATCTTGTCCTTGGTTTTCCATGGAGTTCCAAAATACTGGGAATTCTAGGAAACTATATCCAATGATCTCGGTCATTTGGATTATCCAAGGACCAAGCTTATGGTAACCAGCCGGGCGGGATGCATGGAGCATGTTCTCCTTTACTGTTTTCATTCTCTATGCATCACACCTTCTTTAAGTTAAAATTAATGATTAATATTAACTTAGTTTAAGAGCCATTCTTATGACTCCCCCATACTCATTTTCTCTTTCTTCCACAGGAGGAGCAGATGAAGTGTGACTTCGCCTTCTGTGCTGTGAAACGCCCGCAGTTTTACGGGCATACGGCTTGCAGGACTCACGCCCCTTGTGCAGACAAGAAAGGGGATTTGAAGTTTTGGAATCCACTGGATTGTACGGTCTGCCAGGCCCACCTAGTTGAGGCCTTCCATAACCCTCCCTCAGCGGAGGTTAGAGACATTTCTCGTGAAAAGCTGCGCAAGTGGGTGCGTGGCTTTCAGAAAAATGCTACTGGACCGTACCTGGCCACCGAAGAACTGAGGTCCCTGTTGTTCCCTAAGGCCTCCCCTGACTCAGTGGTACCAAAAGATGCGATCCCCACTGTCCAAATTACGGTGGAACCTGATGTGGTCATGGCTCAGTCCATGCACGAGTGTCGTTTAGATTCCGAGGATGATGAACAGATCTCAGACGTCTCGGAAGACACGGAGAAGACGCTTATGGCTCAAGGAGCCGAAGAGGACGAAGACAAGGTGGAGTACACCGAGTCGGAGCTTGGAGCTGCTCCCTCGTCCATCCCTCCTCCTACTCCTACACCGACGGAAATGTCCATTCCGTCTACCTCCTCGACTCCGGATCCTTCTTCTTCTACCCAAGAACTGATCCGGCTGATTAGAGCCGTCATGGACGACAGGCTGAAGGAGAACCAGGAGTCCATCAGGTCGATGATTGGATCCAGAGAACCGAAGAAAATTTCGGTCAAGGATCTCCCCGCTTGCTCTCATGCCAACCCGTGGAGGTATGCAGAGCATATGGTTATTGCGACCGGCAGGATCTTTGTTAGTGACAAGATCGGCACGGTCCCGTTGGAAGATGTGGAGTTCTTCCCAAGCTTTGAGGCCTACCCGGACTGTTACGTCCGGCTTCGTTCCGAACCTGCCTCGAAGGAAGAGACCGAACCTAAAGAAGAGATAGTGTTCGATCTCACAAAGGCCCAGGCTATGCTAGCCTCCGCATTTAAGAGTAGGGGCTTTACCTGCTCTAAGCTTCCGGCTTTGAGCAAGAAGCATCCTACGTACGTTGCACCTGACATTGCGGTTCTTCCTTTCTTGGAAAAGGCCTTAGCTGCATGCCTTAAAGCGGCGGAAGAAGGGAAACCCTGCCCTGCACTGGAGGAGTGCAGACCCTTCTCCATCGTGACCCCCCCTGACGCTCGACACTGGAAAGATGTTCAGCATACTTTCGTCGTGGGAAGGCTCGATCCTGACGTCGCCGGACGTCAGTTTAATGAAGACCTCCCTAAGCTCAACGATCACCTCCTTCGCCGGGAACAAGACACGAAGGAGAGGCTTGCGGCATCTCTTTCTCATCAAGTCCAACTGGAAGTGATGGCCTGTGACACTAGAGTACCAGATCACTACATGGTACTCTCCAAATCCCACTTACTGACAGTAATGAAGGACTTGTACCACTTCATAAAGGCTCGAAGAGCCTGTCGTGAATTCGTGTTTGCCGGTGCCACCGTGAAACACGAACCCCGGAGGCTAATTTCCTCCAACATCTGGGGAAAGCACCTGTTTCCTTCTGACCTTGTCAAAGAAATAACTGACAGAGCCGCCACGGAGAATAGGAACCTTCTCCACAAGTGGGGCATGTCCAGAAAAAGGAAACCCTCTCAGGACGATGGACCTCAGCCTAAGAGGAAACCTCAAAAGCCAAAACCCCAGCAACGTCAGCAACGACGTCAGTTTCCGGGACCCGCTACCTCCCAAGTGGTTGCCCAACCACAACAGACCTTTCAATTGGTCCCCCAACCGGTGTTGTCACAGTCACCGGTCTTCACCCCTGCCTTTGAGCAACCATCCACTACCTTTCATGCCAAAGGTAGAGGCTCGTTCAGGGGTGCAAGCAGAGACGCATCTCGCCGTCCCTCCAGAGGTAGAGGAGGAAAGGGAGCTAGCGGCCGAGGCAACAAGTCCTCGGGACACCAGAAGCAATGAAGTGCTTCCGGTGGGAGGAAGACTCCGCCAATTCCAGGATCGTTGGACCTTCGATCCCTGGGCACACAGCATCATCAAGAACGGTCTAGGCTGGAGTTGGACGCAACCACCCCCAATCTTCCAGCAGTTCTTCCAGCAATCGACCCCCCTTCTGGAAGAATATGTTCTAGACCTCTTGAACAAGAAGGTGATAAGGAAGGTAAAGTCCACCAGGTTCCAAGGGAGACTGTTTTGCGTTCCCAAGAAGGACTCAGACAAACTCAGAGTCATTCTGGACTTATCCCCCCTCAACAAGTTCATAGAGAACAACAAATTCAAGATGCTGACGCTTCAACAAATAAGGACCCTTCTGCCTCAAGGTTCCTACACGGTCTCTATAGACCTGGCGGATGCCTATTGGCACATTCCAATGAACCATCACACTTCCTCCTACCTAGGATTTCGACTCCAAAGGAAAAGCTACGCCTTCCGGGCCATGCCATTCGGCCTCAATGTGGCCCCTCGGATCTTCACAAAACTGGCGGATGCCATAGTACAACAGCTCCGCCTAAGAAACGTCCAGGTGATGGCCTACCTCGACGATTGGCTAGTCTGGGCTCCATCGCCCGAAGAGTGTGCAAAGTCTTGCAACGAAGTTACCCAGTACCTAGAACACCTGGGATTCAAGATCAACGAGAAGAAATCTCGCCTCTCTCCAGCTCAGAAGTTTCAGTGGTTGGGAATCCACTGGAATCTTCAGTCACACCGCCTTTCCATCCCCCAGAAGAAAAGGAAGGAAATAGCAGGGTCTGTCAAGCGACTACTGAAATCCAAACGCATTTCAAGACGACAGCAGGAACGAGTTCTAGGCTCTCTACAATTCGCCTCAGTGACAAACCCAGTGCTTCGTGCACAGCTAAAGGATGCCGCGGGAGTCTGGAGACGCTCGGCATCCATCGCTCGAAGAGACCTCAAGAGACGGCTTCCAAACAGACTACGACGCCTCCTAAAGCCGTGGTCGGAAGCAAAGGCCCTGAAAAGGTCCATTCCTCTCCAACACCCTCCTCCATCACTCAACATCCACACGGATGCCTCACTGGAAGGCTGGGGAGGTCACTCCCACCTGAAACAGGCTCAAGGTACCTGGTCTCCACTATTCAAGACGTTCCACATAAACATCTTGGAGGCCATGGCGGTCCTTCTAACTCTGAAGAAGTTATCCCCGCCGCCCTCGATCCACATCCGTCTAACCCTAGACAACTCGGTGGTAGTTCGTTGTCTCAATCGCCAAGGCTCAAGATCGCCCCAGATAAATCAGGTGCTTCTCCCAATCTTCCGTCTGGCGGAGAAGAAGAAGTGGCACCTGTCTGCAGTTCACCTACAAGGATTCCGCAATGTGACAGCGGATGCTCTATCTCGGACAAACCCGATAGAGTCGGAATGGTCTCTAGACGCAAGATCGTTCTCCTTCATCTCTCACCAAGTCCCAGAACTCCAGATAGATCTCTTTGCAACGAGCGACAACAATCAACTTCCTCTGTACGTAGCCCCGTACGAGGACCCCAAAGCAGAAGCGGTGGACGCCATGTCACTGGACTGGAACAGGTGGTCCAAGATATACCTGTTCCCTCCCACCAACCTTCTGTTGAAAGTCCTCTCCAAACTGAGAACCTTCAAAGGGACAGCGGCCCTAGTGGCTCCCAAGTGGCCCCGGAGCAACTGGTACCCCCTGGTCCTGGAGCTGCAGCCCAAGCTGATCCCTCTCCCGGGCCCAGTTCTCTCTCAACAAGTACAGAAGTTGACTGTCTTCGCTTCATCATCGAAAATCAAGGACCTTCATCTCATGATTTTCTCTCCCTTGCCGCAAAGAAGAGGTTTGGGATCTCGAAGAAAAGTCTAGACTTCCTAGAGGAATACAAGACCGAATCCACGAGACGGCAATATGAATCATCCTGGAGGAAATGGGTCTCCTTTGTCAAGGCAAAAAATCCTAAAGAAATCACCATTGATTTCTGTATGTCCTTCTTCATTCACCTTCATGGACAAGGATTAGCAGCCAATACGATTTCAACCTGCAAATCGGCCTTGGCTAGACCAATTCTATATGCTTTCCAAATTGATCTGTCCAACGACATCTTTAACAAATTACCAAAAGCATGTGCTCGCCTACGTCCAGCACCCCCTCCGAAACCGATCTCCTGGTCACTAGACAAGGTACTCCATTTCGCCTCCAACTTGGACAACGATTCATGCCCCCTCAAGGATCTGACTCAGAAAGTTATATTTTTATTTGCTCTCGCTTCGGGAGCTCGAGTCAGCGAAATAGTGGCATTATCAAGAGAAGAGGGACACATCCTGTTTACCGATTCAGGAGAAGTGACCCTCTCCCCTGATCCGACGTTTCTCGCTAAAAACGAATTACCCACCAAAAGATGGGGCCCTTGGAGAATATGCCCCCTGAAGGAGGATGTCTCTCTATGTCCAGTAGAGAGTCTCAAGGTCTATCTTCGCAGAACTTCGAACTTTGGTGGAGGCCAACTCTTCAAAGGAGAAACATCTGGCAGCGACCTGTCACTGAAACAACTAAGAGCGAAAATCACCTACTTCATTCGCAGAGCGGATCCGAACAGTACACCCGCTGGTCATGATCCTAGAAAAGTGGCATCTTCTCTGAACTTCTTTCAGAGCATGGACTTTGAAAGCCTTAAAAACTTTACGGGCTGGAAGTCCTCGCAAGTTTTCTTTAAACATTATGCGAAACAAGTGCACGAAGTCAAGCATTTTGTGGTAGCCGCAGGTAGTGTTATGAAACCTGCACCTAACTCTGCGTAGAACAGTGAGTTACTTGGGACTCTAACTCTTCGGGTGCCTATGTTGACCCTCGAGCGATTCATAGTGATGTCTAAAAACACTTAGTGCTTTTATAACTGTTCTTATCCCAGGTGAAATGTCATAGTGTCACACAAGTGCCGCATGCCTTGAGCATGATGTGTTGTTTAAAGACTTGCGTTCCTCGAGAACGAGTACCTACTAATCCTGAAATTCCTTTTCAGATTCAAGAGCAAGCCTTTATTTCTATGTACATTATTATTACTGTAAATGAACTTTACTTTTGCTGTAAATTATTTAATTTCTGCATTGTGAAATAAAATTTCTATTTTATTACTTATGTGTCTCTTTCAGCTCCTACCTACTATGAAATACATACTGTCATAGTTTTATTTATTCCTCCTTTCTTATGGTCATGAAGAATTTAAGATGTCTAATCCTAAATTATATTCACCCTGTCTCAGTAAGGTTCCTACACGAAAACTTACTTCTGATAACCAAGAGATGAACTCTATACACAGTGCCCAACCACCACTGGTCTAATTCAGAATGTTCCTATACAAATATCAAACATTCCGCTTCATCTCTAAGTTCTTCAAGTTCTTCTGTCAGGATGAATAGCCCTTCAATACCACTTTGACGTCGGCATAGCCCATGGGAACTTCCTACCAAAGGGGGGCAGGATACTCCGTTCCTATGGTTCTTTACCTAAGATTACTTTGCTGTTTTGTCAATGCCTAGGCACTTAACACTGGGGGAAAAATCTACCACGATACATTGATTCTCTGGTACTCTTCCATCAGGACGCCATGGCTTGAGCCCAAAAAACGGATTTTGAGCGAAGCGAAAAATCTATTTTTGGGTGAGATAGCCATGGCGTCCTGATGGACCCTCCCTACTACTTCGTCCAGTTTTGTTCCCACCCTACACAATTGTATCATGGTGATGGGCAGCAACTGGCTTCAGGATGAAGACGGGCGTGACGTCATCAGAGCAATGGCGTCCGTTTGTTTACGTCTCGAGTATCAGTAGTAGCCACGAGTGAGATTGGCTGTGGAGCGGCTCCCAGCTATTCTCAGTCCTTACACACCGAAGCATTAACTCTGTTCGGGGTGAAGATAGCTATGTGGCACGTTCAGACATGCGTGTCCCCTGTTGTATTACGATGTCTTAAAGGGAAACCTTAGAGATACTCGCTCCAGAAGTTAGAATTCTGTGATAACCTGTGGTTAAATTCTCTGGGAATATCTTAGTAGTCTTATACCCAAGGAAGCTACCAAACAGGAACCTTCCATCAGGACGCCATGGCTATCTCACCCAAAAATAGATTTTTCGCTTCGCTCAAAATCCGTTTTCTAACCTAACCTACAAGTAGGACCCCTATATGTTTCCTTCATCCCCTGCCTTAGGGCATCCTCTCTGTTTCCTTCATCCCCTGCCTTAGGGCATCCTCTCTGTGTAGTCTTGCTCCCCCCACCACGTAAGGGGATCAAGCTCATATCAGAGTATTTATCGCTTCTCTGTCCTCCCTAAGGGAATGATTCTCCCTTAGGGTTGCGTCCGAGAATGAGGAACGGCACGTCCTTCCTCTATTGCTGGGCTAGGTCTCCGACCTTTCCTGCAATAGCGATACGTCTTCCATCCTTCCTAGTTCAGGGTGTAACATTCCTGCTCTAGGTTAGGCTTGGGGGGAGTTAGTTCTGTACCTTGGTGAAACGATACCCATGCACCGTTCTCGGTCAGGCTGCCTTACCTTAGGCTAGGGAGCGTCCTCCCTTCCTTGGTGGCCGCTTTTGTACAGAGCCTCCTCCATGGAAGACCCTTCTTCTTCTCCCCTCCCCATCTATCTCTTGTATGGCCTAGCCTATACTTAGGTTAGTCTATACCCATCTGTCCCCTGTCCTACAACTCCTCCTTAGGGTGGAGTGATAGGGCTACCTTGAGCTCCTGTGTGCAGTCCGCTCTGGTACATATACCCTTCATAGTGTCCTATGGGGTTAGCCACTTGATGCGGTTTGTCCACAGGGGTTCTCCCCCCTCTTGGGTGTTCCCTAGCCCTCCCTTGGGCTACCCTGGCTCCCGGCCTTCAGCGGCCCCTGCTTCTGGGTGATAGGGCTAGCCTCTATCATGGGTACACCCACTCAGGTGGGATGTCTCGGGGTCCGTGGCCGTACCCCTACATCCCTCCTTCTGTCTCTTTCACTATCCTGGTGCCGGTCCCTTGCCGCCTTCCCCGTCGGTGATACCCACCTCCCAACCTTGGTGACATATCCCTTGCCCTCTGGGCCGTCAGTCCTCCGTGTGCCGGGGGACTGCCGCCTCCCGTCGGCGTCCAGCCGATGGCCTTCCCTCTTACCTCATAGCTTCGGTCGTCCGTCCACCGGTCCGGCCCCCAGAGTGCCGGCATCCACTGCCAGCAGTCCGGTTCTGCTATAACCCATCCTTGTCACTGTCACCAAGCCGGCAACCGGAGCCGCCGCTCCCCGCCGGCGTGCCGCTGCTATGCCGGCGGCCGCCATCCTGGTATTACCCCTGACTTACACATTTGTCTTCCCTAATGCCAGAAACTCTGCTGGAGCGGCCTCCGGCGTGCCGCCGGTCTGCCGGAGCCTAACAGAGGCGTCAAAGCGACTTGCACCCCTTCTACTAGCTATCATCTCATGCTGATAGCCCTACATCGCAACCAGATGGTTTGATTACATAAATAGATAGGTATTATCTTACCGTTCTATTAGTAACCATGCTGTCTTCTTGCATATCACAGATTTCCAGCATGCTGTGTGTATCCTAGCACGGCTGGTTGCAGGAAACCGTTATCCTATGGGATCTTCTACGTTCCCAATTCTAGGGTCTGAGTGGCCTCAGTCCCAGTTTTATATCTTTGGCAATTCCCACTAGAATTCCCACTGCCTTCCTGGCATTCTATATTGAATTCTGCCCCGTGCCCTCGGTCACAACAAATTGCCTATGGATAAGGTTACGGTAACCAGCCGGGCGGGTTACACGGAGTATGTGTCTATCTCCTTCTTTTCCGCCCATCACATTGTTTATATCACTTAATGTTAAGTTAACGATTAATCATTTAATATTTAACTTTAGAATAGAAGTCATTCTTATGACCCCCATACTCATGTTCTCTTTCTTTTACAGGAGGAGCACGTGAAGTGTGACCACGGCTTCTGTAGAGTGAAGCGCCCGCACTTTTATGGGCACACGGCGTGTAGGACTCACGCCCCTTGTGCCAACAAGAGAGGTGATCTGAAGTTCTGGGACCCGCAGAACTGTACGGTCTGCCAGGAACGCCTGGTCGAGGCGTTCAATAACCCTCCCTCAGCGGAGGTTAGGGACGCTTCTCGAGAGAAGCTACGCAAATGGGTGTGTGGCTTCCAGAAGAACGCCACTGGACCGTACCTTGCCACTGAAGACATGAGGGCCTTAATATTCCCAAAGGCATCCCCAGACTCTGTGGTCCCCAAGGATCAGATCCCCACCGTCCAAATCACGGTGGAACCCGATGTTGTCATGGCCCAGTCCATGCACAAGTGTCGCCTGGATGCCGACAACGCGGAACGTATGTCGGAAGTGTCGGAGACAACGGAGAGGAACCTCATGGCCGAAGAATTGGACTATGAGGAGGACCAAGTGGAATACGTCGAGTCGGAGCAGGAGGTCGCTCCGCCTTCCACCATCGCCCCAACTCCTACACCGACGGAAGTCTCAATCCCGTCTACCTCCGCCACCCCGGACCCCATCCCAACCAGCGCCCAGGAGATGTTCCGTATGCTTGAAGCTCTTATGGACAAGAAACTCCGTGAGACACACGAATACATCAGGACCATGGGAAGTTCCAAGGAGCCGAAAAGGATCTCGGTTAAGGACCTCCCGGCATGCTCGCATGCCAACCCCTGGAGGTATGCCGAGCATATGCCTATTGCAACGGGCAGGATCTTCGTCAGTGAGAAGGTCGGCTCGGTTGCCCTGGAAGAAGTGGAGTTCTTCCCGAGTTTTGAGGCTTATCCGGACTGTTGCGTCCTGCTTCGATCCGAACCTGCCTCTAAAGAAGAGACCGAACCTAAAGAGGTGATAGTGTTCGATCTCCCGAAGGCCCAGGCCATGTTGGCCAACGCTTTTAAAAGTAGGGGTTTTACCTGCTCAAAGCTTCCAGCGCTGAGCAAGAAGCACCCTACCTACGTCGCACCTGATGATGTGATCCTCCCCTTCATGGAAAAGGCCTTCGCTGCGGTACACAAGGCAGTGGAAGAGGGGAAACCTTGCCCTGCACTGGAGGAGTGCAGACCCTTCTCCCTGGTTACTCCCCCCGATGTTCGACACTGGAAGGATATCCAGCATACCTTCGTGGTGGGAAAATTAGATCCTGACGTTGCTGGATGTCAGTTTAACGAAGACCTCCCGAAACTTAATGACCATCTCCTTCGTCGGGAACAAGACACGAAGGAAAGGCTTGCCGCATCCATGTCCCTCCAGGTACAGCTTGACGTCATGGCCGGTGACACTAGAGTCCCCGACCACTACATGGTGCTCGCCAAAACGCATTTGGCGACTGTAGTCAAGGACTTGTACAGCTTCATGAAGGCTCGGAGAGCCTGTCGTGAATTCGTGTTCGTAAGTGCCACAGTGAGACACGAACCCCGGAGGCTGATTTCCTCCAACATCTGGGGTAAGCACCTCTTTCCCTATGATCTTGTGAAAGAGATCACCGACAAGGCCGCCACGGAGAACAGGAACCTTCTCCACAAGTGGGGCATGTCGAAGAAGAGGAAATCCTCTCAGGACGACGGCCCTCAACCTAAGAGGAAATCCTCCAAGCCGAAACCCCAGCAACGTCAACAGAGACGGCAGTTTCCGGGACCCGCTACTCCCCAAGTGGCTGCTCAGCCACAACGGACCTTTCAGCCGGTCACCCAACCGGTCTTGTCCCAGTCACCGGTTTTCACCCCTGCTTTCGAGCAACAGATGACTACCTTTCGTCCCAAAGGTAGAGGCTCAAGCAGAGGTGCAGGCAGAGACGCATCTCGCCGTCCCTCCAGAGGCAGAGGAGGAAGGGGAGCTAGCGGCCGAGGCAGTAAAATTCGGGACACCATAAGCAATGAAGTGCTTCCGGTGGGAGGAAGACTCCGCCAATTCCAGGATCGTTGGACCTTCGATCCCTGGGCACACAGCATCGTCAAGAAGGGTCTAGGCTGGAGTTGGACTCAACCACCCCCAACCTTCCAGCAATTCTTCCAACAATCAACCCCCCTTCTGGAAGAATATGTCCTAGATATCTTGAACAAGAAGGTGATAAGGAGGGTAAAGTCAACCAGGTTCCAAGGAAGACTGTTTTGCGTCCCCAAGAAGGACTCCGACAAGCTCAGAGTCATTCTAGACTTGTCCCCCCTCAACAAGTTCATAGCGAACGACAAGTTCGAGATGCTGACACTTAAACAGATAAGGACCCTTCTGCCTCGAGGTTCTTACACGGTCTCCATAGACCTGGCGGATGCCTACTGGCACGTTCCAATGAACCACCACGCTTCCTCCTACCTAGGATTTCGACTCCAAAGGAAAAGCTACGCCTTGTGGGCCATGCCCTTCGGCCTCAACGTGGCCCCTCGGATCTTCACAAAACTGGCGGACGCCATGATACAACAGCTCCGCCTCCGAGACGTCCAGGTGATGGCCTACCTCGACGACTGGCTAGTCTGAGCTCCATCGCCCGAGGATTGTTTAAGATCCTGCAGCAAAGTCACCCAGTTCCTAGAACACCTGGGATTCAAGATAAACGCGAAGAAATCTCGCCTCTCTCCAGCTCAGAAGTTCCAATGGTTAGGAATCCAGTGGAACCTTCAGTCACACCGCCTTTCCATCCCCCAGAAGAAAAGGAAGGAAATAGCAGGGTCTGTCAAGCGACTGCTGAAATCCAAACGAATCTCAAGACGTCAGCAGGAACGAGTTCTAGGCTCTCTACAGTTTGCCTCAGCGACAAACCCAGTGCTACGTGCACAGCTAAATGATGCCGCGGGAGTCTGGAGACGTTCTGCATCCATCGCTCGAAGAGACCTCAAGAGACGGCTCCCAAACAGACTTCGGCTGCTCCTCAAGCCGTGGTCGGAAGCAAAGGCCCTGAAAAGGTCCATCCCTCTTCAACACCCACCTCCATCACTCAACATCCACACGGACGCTTCGCTGGAGGGTTGGGGAGGTCACTCCCACCAAAAACAGGCTCAAGGCACATGGTCTCCCCTATTCAAGACGTTTCACATCAACATCTTGGAGGCCATGGCGGTCCTTCTAACTCTGAAGAAACTCTCCCCGCCTCCCTCGATCCATATTCGTCTAACCCTAGACAACTCGGTGGTAGTTCGATGTCTCAATTGCCAAGGCTCAAGATCGCCCCAGATAAATCAGGTGCTTCTGACAATCTTCCGTCTGGCAGAGAAGAAGAAATGGCACCTGTCTGCAGTTCACCTACAAGGATTCCGCAATGTGACGGCGGACGCTCTATCCCGGACAAGTCCAATAGAGTCGGAATGGTCTCTAGACGCAAGATCATTCTCCTTCATCTCTCACCAAGTTCCAGAACTTCAGATCGATCTCTTCGCAACGAGCGACAACAATCAACTTCCTCGATATGTGGCCCCGTACGAGGACCCCAAGGCAGAAGCAGTGGACGCCATGTCATTGGACTGGAACAGATGGTCCAAGATCTACCTGTTCCCTCCCACCAACCTTCTGCTGAAAGTCCTCTCCAAGCTGAGAACCTTCAAAGGGACAGTGGCCCCGGAGCAATTGGTACCCCCTGGTCCTGGAGCTGCAGCCCACGCTGATCCCTCTCCCGGGCCCAATTCTCTCCGAGCAAGTACAGAAGTCGACTGTCTTCGCTTCATCATCGAAAATCAAGGACCTTCATCTCATGATTTTCTCTCCCTAGCCGCGAAGAAAAGGTTTGGGATCTCGAAGAAAAGTCTAGACTTCCTCGAGGAATACAAGACCGAATCCACACGACGGCAATACGAATCATCTTGGAAAAAAATGGGTCTCATTCGTCAAGGGAAAAAATCCTACGGAAATCACCATTGATTTTTGCATGTCCTTCTTTATTCACCTTCATGGACAGGGCTTAGCAGCCAACACGATTTCTACTTGCAAATCGGCCTTGACTAGACCACTGATGTATGCCTTCCAGATTGATCTGTCCAACGACATCTTCAATAAACTGCCGAAAGCATGCGCTCGTCTACGCCCAGCACCCCCACCAAAACCGATCTCCTGGTCTCTGGACAAGGTGCTCCATTTTTCCTCCAACTTGGACAATGATTCGTGCCCTCTCAAGGATCTGACTCAAAAAGTTATTTTTCTTTTTGCTCTTGCCTCAGGAGCCCGAGTCAGCGAAATAGTGGCATTATCAAGGGACGAGGGTCACATTCTGTTTACAGACTCAGGAGACCTTACCCTCTTCCCGGATCCGACGTTTCTCGCCAAAAACGAATTACCCACCAAAAGATGGGGCCCTTGGAGAATATGCCCCCTGAAAGAAGATGCCTCTCTATGTCCAGTAGAGAGCCTCAAGGTCTATCTTCGTAGAACTTCTGACTTTGGTGGAGGCCAACTCTTCAAAGGAGAAACATCGGGCAGCGACCTGTCACTGAAACAACTACGAGCGAAAATCACCTACTTCATTCGCAGAGCGGATCCTGACAGTACACCCGCCGGTCACGATCCTAGAAAAGTTGCATCGTCTCTGAATTTCTTTCAGAGTATGGATTTCGAAAGCCTCAAGAGTTTCACAGGCTGGAAATCCTCGCGTGTTTTCTTCAAACATTATGCGAAACAAGTGCACGAAGTCAAACATTTTGTGGTAGCCGCAGGTAGTGTTATGAAACTTGCACCTAACTCTGCATAGAACAGTGAGTTACTTGGGACTCTAACTCCTCGGGTGCCTATGTTGACCCTCGCGTGATACGTAGTGATTTCAAAGACACTTAGTGCTTCTTCATATACTGTTCTTCTCCCAGGTGAAATGTCATAGTCGTCACACGAGTGCCGCATGCCTAGAGCATGATGTGTTTTAAAAAAGACTGACGTTCCTCTGGAACGAGTGCCTACTAATAAATTTGAAATTCTCTTTCAGATTCAAGAGCAAGTCTTTCATTACTATGTACATTATAATTTGTTGTAAAGTACTTTTACATATTATTGCATTTCATTTATATATTCTGCAATTGTGAAATAAAATTTCTATTTTATTACTTGTGCGTCTCAATCCGCTCCTACTTATACTATGAAATACACGACTGTCATAGTTTTATTATCCCCTTCCTCTTATATTTGATGAAGATTACTAAGGTTTCAACCCTTATTATATACTCACCTGTGCAATGTAATATTCCTACACGAATACTTACTTACTTCATATCTTAGAGACCAGACGATTCTCTATTAACATACAGTGCCTAACCACCACTTGTCTGTCCTTGAGAATGTTCCTATATGAATGCCAACCATTCAGTCTTGTCTCCAAGTTCTTCATGTTCTCCCAGCAAGGTGATTAGCCCTTCGATGACCACTTTGATCTTCGGCATGGCCCGTGGGGACTTCACTGCCAGGGGGGCAGGAAGTTCTCTTCCCTACGGTTCTTCTATTAAGATTAATATGCTAACCTGTTCAAAGCCCTCGGCACTTACACTAAAAGGGGAAAATCTACCACGATACATTGATTCTCTGGTATTCTTCCATAAGGACGCCATGGCTTGAGCCCAAAAAACGGATTTTGAGCGAAGCGAAAAATCTATTTTTGGGTGAGATAGCCATGGCGTCCTGATGGATCCTCCCTGCTACTTCGTCCAGTTTTTTCAGGTCCCACCCTGCTCTGCTGTATCATGGTGATCGGCAAGCAACTGGCTTCAGGATGAGGACGGACGTGACGTCATTTAGCAATGGCGCCCGTTTGTTTACGTCTCGAGTACCAAAAGTAGCCACGAACGAGATTAGCTGTGGAACAGCTCCCCAGCTATTCTCCACCCCTACACATCGAAGTGTTAACTCTATGTAGGGTGTAGATAGCTATGTGGCGTGTTAATACATGCGTCCCCTGTTGATATACGATGTCTTAAAAGGAAAACCTTTAGGATACTCGCTCCAGAAGTTAGAATTCTGTGATAACCTGTGGTTAATTTCTCTAGGAATATTTAGTAGTTATATACCCAAGTAAGCTACCAAAAAGGAACCTTCCATCAGAACGCCATGGCTATCTACCCCAAAAATAGATTTTTCGCTTCGCTCAAAATCCGTTTTCCGTGCGAAAATCGTACCTTGTAATACAATACAAATTTACCAAATATCACGTGTATGTTGTGTTAAAATATCTAAATAAAAGAACTTGTTCAACGTTGTCACTTCTCTTACAAATGTACTGAGAACGATAACATTAGCAACGTTACCAATGATTCGCAGTACTACCAACGGTGACGAAAGGTACACAGAGTTACCAACGACACGATGACATTACTAGCGGTAGAAATGCTAAATATTTCCATATGTATTTTAAATAATTTTTTTCATTTAACTAGTACACAATAAATAAAAAGTACATAAAGGGCACAGAACCTAACAAACCCACTTAACCTTGCCTAGAAGTACCCCGGTCACAAAAACACAAACAATGACTATTGAGGAATGACTTTTATGAAGAAAACGACGAAACTTGTGGCTTCCATGGGGGTAGACTACTTTTTCCCAAAAATGTACCTTTATAGGCAGTAACGGTATAACCACAACGACGTTTCTTCTTAGGTTTAGGTATGATGGATTCAGAATTGCAACAAAACACGTGAATGTCTTTCCGATAAGATGAAAGAGAATGGCACTTGGGGCGCTGTAAACGTTGAGGAATTACGTTGGGTGATTTAAGGAAATAATCAACATTAACTGAAGAATCATAAAAATCACCATGGAATTTAGCTTCTGCTTTTAGGTACGGAATACTGCAGCCGTTACAAGTTTCTATAACTTCCTCCATCGAAAAATACGAAAAAATAAATCGCACTTGAAATGACGATCGCTTTACTGGGTAAAAGGTTACAACGCAAGAGGCATTGGAGGAAAGGGTATGAACACACCTCTCAAAGAGATAAAGGAAGGGGCGGTAGGGAGATATCTGAATAGGCATCTGTTGGTGATTGGTTAAGGGAAAAACAAAGAACACTAGCGGGTAAACATGAATGAACTTAATAGGGAAACTAGTCCAGAGAAAGTATTTATGGGAAACAGAGGAGTGAAAAGGAAATAACCAAAGAAAAGAAATAAAAACAATATAGGAAGATAAAATGGAATGAATGATAAATGATATTGAATGGGAATATAAAATGAGATGATTTTACCATGAATGAACTGGATATGGAAACTAGTCCAGAGCAAGTATTTATGTGAAACCAGGGAGAGTAAAGGAAATAACCAAAGAAATAAACCCAATATAGGAAGATAAAATGGAATGTATGATAAATAATATTGAATCGGAATATAAAATGAGATGATAATACATACATACATACATATACCAAAGGCACTTCCCCCAATTTTGGGGGGTAGCCGACATCAGCAAGAAACAAAACAAAAAGGGGACCTCTACTCTCTCCGTTCCTCCAGCCTAACCAGGGACTCAGCCGAGTTCAGCTGGTACTGCTAGGGTGCCACAGCCCAATTGGGGGAGGGAAAACTTCTGCGCAGGGGGAGTGATGTTTGCGTTGACCGAAAACTGGTATGCACGAACGTACGTATAAATGGGTGCTAATGTTAGCATGGAATGCTAACATTTGATCTACATCAGACGTTGGCAGCACTGGTTACTGTATTTTTTCATGAAATAATCTTTGAAACGGCTCCTCCAAAGTTTATCCAGTTATACTGTTTTGTATTTTCCTCCGGTAATAATACATACAAGAAGGTAATGTATAGAGAAGAAAAGGCTTGTTTTACGATTATATATTGTTTCCCCAGTATGTTTTCCCCACCCAAAACCCTGAGTTCCCACTGGGGGTCCCCCATTATCGGAGGTTATAGATGCATATATATTTCTGAAACTATTCATTTGCGACGGGAACGAGTGTTATTTTCGAAGAGAGCGTAATTTTTTCTTTAAGAAAAAGTAGTTGATTTCCTAGGTTACATTGCCCTGTAATACACTACAATGAAACCATATTATCGTAGCATTGCTAACGTTAGCAATGGCATCGTAACGTTTGCAATGTTGCGCAACCTTGTATATATATATACATGTATTCCTAATATATTGTCAAACTTACCATTGATTATTTAATTCATCAAAATAGTTTCTCTGTAAGGGAGGGTGGGGGAGAAATGGCCTGGGGGGGGGGGGAAATATCGTAGGACTGAAATTCCCCTTGGGGAAATAACAGACCGGACTGCTCTTAGGTTAATTAATTTTCCCCGGGGGGGGGGGGGGGGATTTCCTGCTACGCCGGGTATATCGCAAATTATTTTTGTTCCGTAACCGAAATACAAACCACGCTATTTACAAAGGGTATTACTTTTAGCGCAGCTGAAATGACGAGCCAATAGTTTTTAACGAGGGTCAATTACCCCCGCGCTAGTTGGCGGGGGGTGGGGAAGGGTAGCTTGCTACCCCTCCCCCCTCCACACACCGGTGACTTGCTTCACTTCACTTTTGGCTCGGCGGTGATCAGACGTGTCTGCTCATCGTCTTCGTGACAGCCTTTAATTTTCTGCTTTTTCTTTTCAGCGTGTGTGTTGGTTTGGAAGTTGACCTTCAGTTTTTTTCTTTACTATGCGTACATGCCCTGGAGTTGCCGGCCGTCCTTGTGGGACTTTCATGTCGGACGTTAATACGGATCCACACACCCTCTGCCCTCAATGTCGAGGCCGACGGTGTGACCAGGATAACATGTGCCGTGAGTGTAGGGAGTGGTCTGCCTCCCAGTGGGAGAGGTTTGGCCGTCGGCGTAAGAAGAAGTCCAAGAGAGACCGTTCTCCTCCGGGGTTAGCCTTGAAGGAGGAAGGTTCTCGGGACACTTCTTCCGCCGCCCAAACCCCCTCCGAAGCTCCCCCTCGGCCGCCTCCTAAGGAGAGTCGTCCGAGTGGGAGCGCAGGCCCTTGTTCTGTTTCCCGACCTTCGGTGGGGGGAGAGGGCTTCGCCTCCCATAGCGAGGCGGTTCCCCCTCCTCCTCCGGGGGAGGTTATTGATAATGATAATGCCTTATCCAGTGATGATCTGTTACAGATTTGGTCGTCCCTGGGGCTTAAGGGCTTGCCCTCCAGGGTCGCTCTTATTGACCTTGTCTCGTTGGGGGCCGCTGTTAAGCAGTCGCCGGTGGTAGCAGAGGTAGACCCTCTGTCTATTGTCGACGTCGTGGTGACAGAGGCCTCCGACGTGGCTGGGTCTTCTGCCGCAGGTGCTGTTGCTGGTGATGGTGCTCAAGGCTCTCCTCTTCCTTCTGTACATCCTTCGAAGGGGGAAGTGAGTCCTTCGGTCTCGACTGCTGCTCAGCTTCCTTCTGAGGGAAGTGTTTTGACGGAGACTCCCCTTCGGAGGACCGATGGTCCCGACGATCTCCCCCGAGGCCGCCTCCGCCGTAAGGCTCACCGCCCTCTACGCCACAAGGGCCTCCCTTCCCCTTACAGGGGGACTAAGAGACGCCTTTTTGGGTCTTCGTCCTCTGGTGGGGACTCTCCTCGTCAGCCTCAACCTTCTGCTCCGCCCTCCTTGAACCTCTCTGCAGACCGCTCACCATCTCCTGCCGGATCTTCGACTTCTGGAGAACTCGTCACCCGACGGGCAACGGTCCCTATGGGGCTGAGGGATTCTTCCCTTACGCGAGCAGTGCTAGCACACAAGCGCTCTCCTGCTCGCCAGCGCTCTCCTGCTCGCCAGCGCTCACCTGTTCGCCAGCGATCTCCTGCTCGCCAGCGCTCTCCTGCTCGCCAGCGCTCTCCTGCTCGTCGACGATCTCCTGCTCGCCAAGACTCTCCTGCTCGCCGACGCTCACCTGCTCGTCGGCTCTCTCCTGATGTTCGCCCCCCTCGCCAGCGCTCTCCTGCTCGTCAGCTCTCTTCCGAGCGTCAGCGCTCATTTGAGGACCATCGCCCTGCGGTCTCTGACCACCCTTTAGTTCCTGCTGAACTCCCTGCTCACCATCTGCCTGGTCCTGTGGCTACGCAACATCGTGCTGCGCGTGTGTCAGAAACACATGTTCGCCAACGCGCCAGCGATCTTCCCGTTCCTGCTCGTGAACGCGCCGCACCACCTGTCCTCTCACAGGACACGCGTCGACCTTCTGCTCGCCAGCGATCACCAGCTTGCCAGCGATCACCTACGCGCCAGCGATTACCTCTTCGCCAGCGTTCACCTGCTTGCCAGCGTGCACAGGCGATCTTAGTATCACCTATTCAACAGCGACAACTAGCGCGCCGACGTTCGCCTACGCTCCTGAAGGAACATGGTTTGCCAGCTTCTAGCTCGCCATCGAGCGATCGCCCGCCTGCACATGCCGCTCGCCATCGCTCGCCATTGCACGATCGCCCTCCTGCGCATGCTGCTCGCCATCGCACAACCCTGAACGATCGCCCTCCTGCGGATGCTGATCACCATCGCACCCCATCAGGCGATCATTCACCTGCGCATGCTGCTCGCCATCGCACAACCCTGAACGATCGCCCGCTTACGCATGCTGCTCCTCATCGCACAACCCTGAACGATCGCCCTCCTGCGGATGCTGATCACCATCGCACCCCATCAGGCGATCATTCACCTGCGCATGCTGCTCGCCATCGCACAACCCTGCACGGTCGCTCGCTTACGCATGCTGCTCCTCATCGCACAACCCTGAACGATCGCCCTCCTGCGGATGCTGATCACCATCGCACCCTATCAGGCGATCATTCACCTGCGCATGCTGCTTGCCATCGCACAACCCTGCACGATCGCCCGCTTACGCATGCTGCTCGCCATCGCACAACCCTGCACGATCGCCCGCTTACGCATGCTGCTCCTCATCGCACAACCCTGAACGATCGCCCTCCTGCGGATGCTGATCACCATCGCACCCCATCAGGCGATCATTCACCTGCGCATGCTGCTCGCCATCGCACAACCCTGCACGATCGCCCGCTTACGCATGCTGCTCCTCATCGCACAACCCTGAACGATCGCCCTCCTGCGGATGCTGATCACCATCGCACCCCATCAGGCGATCATTCACCTGCGCATGCTGCTCGCCATCGCACAACCCTGAACGATTGCCCGCTTACGCATGCTGCTCCTCATCGCACAACCCTGAACGATTGCCCTCCTGCGGATGCTGATCACCATCGCACCCCATCAGGCGATCATTCACCTGCGCATGCTGCTCGCCATCGCACAACCCTGCACGATCGCCCGCTTACGCATGCTGCTCCTCATCGCACAACCCTGAACGATCGCCCTCCTGCGGATGCTGATCACCATCGCACCCTATCACGCGATCTTTCACCTACGCATGCTGCTCGCCATCGCTTACCATTACGCGGTCATTCACCTGCGCATGCTGCTTACCATCGCTCACCAGTGCGTCGACATACCACATCGCGCCATAGCCAACTTGAGCGACTGCACTCACCAGCTCGTCATCGATCGCCTGTGGATCTACATCGCCAGCGATCTTCCCCACCTACGCGGCAGCACGATCCCTCGCCGTCGCACCAACGCTTGCGTTCGTCGCCTCGGACACGTGTTCATTTACATGCCCACCCTCGCGCCCACTCGCCTGCGCGCCCGCGCGATCGCTCGCCTACGCGCCCGCGCGACCACTCGCCTGCGCGCCCGCGCGATCGCTCGCCTACGCGCCCGCGCGACCACTCGCCTGCGCGCCCGCGCGATCGCTCGCCTACGCGCCCGCGCGACCACTCGCCTGCGCGCCCGCGCAACCTCTCGCCTTTGTGCCCGTGCGATCGCGCTCCCGCGCGATTGCTCGCCCGCGCTCCCGCGCAATCATTCGCCTTTGCGCGACCATCGTTCGCGGCGAATTCCACAGCCGGTGGTAGCAGCAGGGACGCGTGCTCCTAGACGGCACTCGGGATCACCTCCATCCAAGCACAGGTTGGTAGTGCAGGACGAAGACAGGTCAGTACAGCATTCTTCCCCACCTTCTTTTCAGGCAGGTACTGTCGTGTCCACTCCAAAGAATCGCCCGATCCCTTTCTTTTTGGCGAGGATTTCGGACTCTGTGTCCTTGGAGCAGCAGACTTGGTTTGGTCCGCTGGCACGGGCGTTAGTGAGGGTTATGAAACCAGCACTCGCCGGCCAGGGTAACAAACCAGCGTCTGTCTCTCCTATGCTGAAGAGAAAGAGAGGAGTGGACTTCGTGGTGACTTCCCCATGGGCGAAGTTGGTTCCCAAGAGGTCGGTCTCGAAGGTCCCTTCTCCTGCACGAGTACTCTCTCCTTCTCCCGTGGACGAGGCCTTTCCGTCCTCAGGTGAGTCCAGTGGGGCGGTAGTCTTCCCCTCGGCACCAGGGGGGGGAGACTTCGCTTCAGGCAGGAGAATTGTCTCGTGAGGAAGGGGCCCCTCGAACCTCGTTGTTGGGATCCTGTATCCCTCCCAGGAGGGAACAAAAGGATTCCAAGACCGTCCCTAAATCCTCTGCAAGGATTCGTCAGGAACCCACGACTACCCAGGGGAATGTCCACGTATCACCCCAGGAAGAGATTCCTGGGGCAGGAGACTTAGCTGCCAGACCGCAGGGAGGAGAACAGCAAGAGTCCGAACATGCCTTCTGGCAGGTCCTAAGCCTGATAAGGACACTTAACAGACTTACGGATCCAGTCATCGCCCCCCGTGAAGGCAAAGACACGATTCTGGATGAAGTGTTTGACGTTCGGAAGGCCCCTAAGACCAGTGCAGCTCTGCCCTGGTCTCGGGGGCTGAAGAGTGCCAGAGCTAGGGCCAACGCTCAGCTCGCACTTCTTGCCTCCTCCAGTCGTTCCACTGCCGGGAACAAGCTTATCCCTCCTCCTCGCCTTCAGCAGAGGAGGTATTTCGAGATCCTGGGTGAGCACAACCTCGCTCTTCCTCTCCATCACTCTGTGGAGGAGCTGGCGAAGGGAGTTTCCCTGGAGAAACTCTCTGCCCGGCAGGTGTCGTTCTCGGCGGCAGAGATCCTTAACCACGAGAAGGTCGCTAAGTGTGCCATGCAGGCCACTTTGTGGCTGGACTTCTGGCTAGGATCTCTGGGCATCCTATTGCGATCGGAGGACTTGTCCAAGGAGACCAATAGGAAGGCCCTAGAGACCTTCTTGCTCTCGGGCACCCGCTCCATCGAGTTTTTGGCGCACCAGGTTACCACCCTGTGGGCCAACTCGGTGTTGAAGCGTCGCGATGCTGTGTCCGAGAGATTCCATCCGAAGGTCCCTGCCGTAGATGTGTGTAGGCTCCGACATGCCTCCCTTCTGGGGGAGAGCCTGTTTGAGCCTCAAGACTAGGAGCGAACGGCTGAGAGGTGGAGGAAATCCAGCACGGACTCCCTCCTCCACAGGGCCCTTACAACTCGGCCCTATAAGCCTCCAGCCCCGCCACAACAGCAGCAACAGCCTCGTAAGGCTCCCAAACAGGCACCGGCAGCTAAGAAAGTGGTGTCTAAGCCCCAGCCCTTTCCAGCCAAGGTCAAGAGGGGCGGTAAGTCCTCCAGGGGAGGCAAGACTCCTAGGGGTGGCGGCCGCAGCCGCAAGCCCTAGGGGTGGCAGTCCCCCTGCGTGTCCACCTGTGGGGGGATTCCTTCAGCATTGCGTCCGCAGGTGGCAGCAACATGGGGCCGATGCTTGGACGGTCTCAGTGATCGGCCAAGGTTATCGCGTCCCGTTCACGTCATCTCAACCTCCCCTGACAGCGAGTGTCGTTGAGCTCCTATGCCTTGGGATCGGCAAAGGGGCTGGCCCTTCAGGCCGAAGTCGAGACCATGTTCGAGAAGGGTGCTCTCCAGGAGGTCGTGGACGGCTCCCCAGGCTTCTTCAGTCGACTCTTTCTTGTAAAGAAGGCTACTGGAGGCTGGAGACCCGTCATCGATCTCTCAGCTCTGAACAGGTTTGTCAAACAAACCCGGTTCAGCATGGAGACAGCAGACACGGTCAGACTTGCGGTGAGACCACAAGACTTCATGTGTACACTGGATCTAAAGGACGCGTACTTCCAGATCCCAATCCATCCGTCTTCCAGGAAGTACCTGAGATTCTGCCTAGACAACAAGATCTACCAGTTCAAAGTGCTGTGTTTCGGTCTCTCCACAGCTCCTCAGGTGTTCACCAGAGTGTTCACCCTGATTTCATCTTGGGCGCACAGGAATGGCATTCGTCTCCTTCGTTACCTAGACGATTGGCTGATCCTAGCAGACTCGGAGTCGACCCTTCTTCGGCACCGAGACAGGCTTCTGGATCTTTGCCAGGATCTGGGGATCGTGGTAAACCTCGAGAAGTCCTCTCTGCAGCTGTCCCAACGACTGGTTTATCTAGGCATGCTAATAGACACCAATCTCCACAAAGCCTTTCCATCAGACGACTGGATAGCAAGACTGAGGAGGGTGGCGGAACCCTTCCTCAGGCGAAAAGAACTCCCCGCCCAATCGTGGTTGCGTCTCTTAGGCCACCTATCCTCCCTGGCCCGTCTGGTTCCAAACAGCCGCCTTAGGATGAGATCCCTTCAATGGCGGCTCAAGTCCCGGTGGAATCAAGGATTTGATTCCCCGGACATTCTGATCCCCCGGACATTCTGATCCCAATGGGGTCTCTGGAACAGACGGACTTGCGGTGGTGGCTGGCCGACGAGAACCTGCGGAAGGGAGTGAGTCTTCTCGTCCTCCCCCCGGAATTGACTCTGTTTTCGGACGCGTCAAAAGAAGGGTGGGGGGCGCACGTTCTGAACCAGAGGGCCTCAGGCCTTTGGTCAGAATCAGAAAAGTGCCTACACATCAACCTGCTAGAATTGAAGGCCGTCTTTCTGGCTCTTCAGCAGTTCCAACGGTCCCTGGCGGGTCACTCCGTGGTGGTGATGAGCGACAACACCACGGTAGTGGCTTATATCAACAAGCAGGGAGGCACCTTTTCGCAACAGCTATCCCATCTTGCAGTAGAGACTCTTGAGGTGGACCGAAACCCACTCGATAACACTATCAGCTCGCTTTATTCCTGGCAAGAGGAATGTGCTCGCCGACAGTCTGAGCAGGGCTTCGCAGATAGTGAGTACCGAGTGGTCTTTGGATCCTCAGATAGCCAACAAAGTCCTGACTTTGTGGGGTCAAAAGAAGGGTGGGGGGCGCACGTTCTGAACCAGAGGGCCTCAGGCCTTTGGTCAGAATCAGAAAAGTGCCTACACATCAACCTGCTAGAATTGAAGGCCGTCTTTCTGGCTCTTCAGCAGTTCCAACGGTCCCTGGCGGGTCACTCCGTGGTGGTGATGAGCGACAACACCACGGTAGTGGCTTATATCAACAAGCAGGGAGGCACCTTTTCGCAACAGCTATCCCATCTTGCAGTAGAGACTCTTGAGGTGGACCGAAACCCACTCGATAACACTATCAGCTCGCTTTATTCCTGGCAAGAGGAATGTGCTCGCCGACAGTCTGAGCAGGGCTTCGCAGATAGTGAGTACCGAGTGGTCTTTGGATCCTCAGATAGCCAACAAAGTCCTGACTTTGTGGGGTTCCCCGACGGTGGACTTGTTCGCGACAGCCTTGAACTTCAAGCTGCTCCTGTACTGCTCACCAGTCCCGGACCCCAAGGCACTCTGGCAAGATGCTTTCCAGCAACGGTGGGACAACATCGACGTGTACGCCTTCCCACCATTCTGTCTGATGAGAAGGGTGCTCAACAGGACCAGACTATCGGTCAACTGTTCCATGACTCTAGTAGCTCCGCTATGGCATCACGCGGAATGGTTTCCGGACCTTCTGCAACTCCTGACGGAACTCCCAAGGGAGCTTCCTCCACGACACGAGCTTCTCAGACAACCCCACTCCGGTGTCCCTCACAGGGCCGTAGCCTCGCTTCGGCTTCACGCCTGGAGACTATCCAGCGTCTCCTCGCGGAGAGAGGTTTTTCGCAACAGGTTGCGGAGAGAATGTCTCGGCACCTGCGAAGGTCCTCTGAGGGAGTCTACCAACGAAGTGGAGAGTCTTTTGTGGTTGGTGTCGTGGAAGGAGTATCTCTCCACTCGATGCCACTATTCCAGCAATAGCGGACTTCGTGTATCTGCGAGAAGAAATGCGCCTTTCTGTCTCGGCAGTGAAAGGCTATCGCTCAGCCTTAAGCTTGGCCTTCAGATTGAAGGGCGTGGATATTTCTTCGTCGCTAGAACTCTCTTTACTCATACGTAGCTATGAGCTTACCTGCCCCCAGTCGGAAGTGAGACCCCCTCCTTGGAACGTGGTTCGAGTCCTCAGGTCTCTCAAGAGACCTCCCTTCGAGCCATTACGCCAGGCCTCCGATCGCCACCTGTCTTGGAAGACGGCTTTCCTACTCGCCTTGGCCTCAGCCAAGCGAGTTAGTGAACTTCATGGTCTCTCGTACGACATCGCCCATTCAAGGGGATGGGGGGAGGTAACGTTCAGGTTCGTCACTGAGTTTGTGGCCAAGACTCAGAATCCTGGAGTGCCGGATCCTCGGTTCGACTCTTTCAGGATCGCGAGTCTCCGTTCTGTAACAAACGACCCAGACCAGCTGCTACTATGCCCAGTGAGGTGTCTGAGGTACTACTTGAAGAGAACGACTGCATTCCGTCCTCATGTGCGAGCTTTGTTTGTGAGCACAGGCAGGACAAAGAGGAGGGTCACCAGGAACATCATCTCAGCTTGGATTCGAAGGGTTATCCACCATGCCCTGAATCCTGACCCTCCTCCGTCACGTCGCCCTCGGGCCCACGATGTTAGGGGTATTTCTACATCCCTGGCCTTCAAGAGAAACTTCTCTGTGACGCAGGTACTTCAAGCTTGGGTCTGGAAGCGTCAAACGACCTTCACAGCCCACTACCTGCAAGACGTGACCCACAGGAGCCTCGATACGTTCTCTATCGGCCCTGTGGTGGCTGCACAACAGCTGGTCTAACCTCAGGCTCCTTTTTGGACAAGTAGCAGTAGGTTGAGGGCGTTGTTACCCGGTCTTAGTCTGCGTGAATGAAAGAGTATGTCTGACCCTTACTTCTTTCTTCATTCTCCCCTCTCTTGGGGAAGCAGCATCCTGGTCCTCGCATAGCTGACCTCGACCTCTGCAGGTAACCCATGCTTCTTTGTGCTCCTAGTATTAAGCTTAATACTGTTGCGTCTCCCATACCCTGACGAGGTGGTATGGGGAACGTCCTATCCTAGAATTCCTATCTGAAGGTCTCAAGGTCAACTTCATAGGACGAGTCACACTCTCCTCCTCACACTGCTTATGTAGGCCACTCGTTCCTAGCGATGCTAGGAACCTGTGAGGTACAGGGGCTCCCTCTCTCTAGTGCTGCTCACTGAGGGATCGAGCCCCCGGGCAAGCCGAAGTCAGTAAGGCTGGGGACTTTCCACCCTTCCTAAGGGGTAAGTCACCCTTTGTAAATAGCGTGGTTTGTATTTCGGTTACGGAACAAATGACAAATTCGAAGATAATTTGTATTTTTCCTAACCATACAAACCTTAGCTATTTACACATATGTGCCCGCCATCCCTGACCCCCAAGTCAAGTCCTACCTCTAAGTGAAGTGAAGCAAGTCACCGGTGTGTGGAGGGGGGAGGGGTAGCAAGCTCCCCTTCCCCACCCCCCGCTAACTAGCGCGGGGGTAATTAACCCTTGTTGAAAACTATTGGCTCGTCATTTCAGCTGGGCTAAAAGTAATACCCTTTGTAAATAGCTAAGGTTTGTATGGTTAGGAAAAATACAAATTATCTTCGAATTTGTCATATTTGCGACGGAAATAAAGGTTATTTTTTAAGCAAACTCGTAGTGTTTCTGTATAAAAGCAATTCTTATTGAGAAAGTTTTCCTGTCGTAAACTTATAATACAAGATTTACAACCTTAGAACCTAACAACGCTGGACAACATTTATGGTAAAATTTCGTGAGAATCCCACCCAGCCATTTTCTTTTTTTGTTCCGTAACTGACATAACACCACGCTATTTAATTGGGGTTATTACTTTCGGCGTACTTGCTACCCCCCCCCCCCCCTCTCACACCTCTGCTTGAGCTCGCTTTGCTCTCAGCTCGGGTGGTAGTCGGACATGTCCGCTCTCCCCCTCGCCTCTCTGACAGCCATTAATGTCTTTTTGCTCTCTCCTACAGGTTTGAGTGTGAAGTTGGCCTCTACGATTATGCGCAAATGTCCTGGATTACCCGACCGACCCTTACACCCTTTGTCCTTACTGTAGGGCCCAACGGTGTGATAATAGTAATAAGTGTGGTGAGTGAAGGGAGTGGTCTACCTCCCAGTCGGAGAGGTTTTCTCGTTGACGTTAGAAGAAGTCCAGGCGGGATATTTCTCCTTCGAAGATTTCTTTGGAAGGAGAAAATCCCAAGGACACTTTTTCCGTTGCTCAAACCTCCTCCGAAGCTCCCACTCGATCGGTTTCTTTCGAGAGACCGGTGAGTAGTAGCGTAGACCGTGGCTCTGTTTCCTGATCTCGAGGTTCAAGAGATGGCGTTGCCTCCCCTAGCGAGGCAGCTCCACCTCTTCCCCAGGGTGAGGATTTGAATGTTGATTTAGATGTAACTAATTTATTCCAGCTTTGGTCTTACTTGGGGCTCTAGGGTTCGCCCTCCAAGGAAACCTTGATTGACATCATCCGATTGGGTGCCGCTATCAAGCAATCGCCGACTTTGGCAGAAGTTGATCCTCTGTCTATTGTCGACGTTGTGGTATCAGAGGTATCCAATGCGATATCTCCTAATACCTCTGCTTCTTCTCACCCCGCAGTAGCTGAAGGCTTGGTTTCTCCCGACAATAGTGTGTTTAAAACACGAGCATTCTCAGAATGAGACTGATTTTGTATTTGCTTTTTACAAAATAAGTAATAATTTAGACTTAGGCCTATCTTATATTTTCTGAATATTTTTTAATACTATTTTTTGTAGTCAGTATCGACTTTTGGCTTTGGCCATGGCCATTTTTACCGTGGCCATTTTTACCATGGTCATTTTTACCATGGTCGTTTTTACCATGGCCATTTCTTCCATGGCCATTATTACCTACACTCCTTCTTCATATTTGATATAGGGACCTCACATTTACTGAATAGCTTGCAATAACGTTCATCAATGCGGCTATCTATCATCTCATGGGTATTGATAAATGCCTCCACAATCCCATACTTTGTATAATTGAACAATGTTAATTTTTTTTTTTATTGTTACAAGCCTTGATTACATCGCAAAATTCTTCGACAGGTATTAATTGCTCTCGTTAGACTCAATTATGACACTTTTCTATGAAAGTCTTCAGAGAAGCCATACTTTTTGCTTAATTACTTTAGAACTCTTTCATAGAAAGCAATGAAGTCTGTTTTACAATTCATCGACAAATCTGGTGTAAGTTGGCTAAGCTTGGTGTTTACTGAAAAGGCAAAAAAAAAAGAAAAGGTAAATGTATTTGTATTTATTTATATTTTAGTATCAATATATTTTTAGACTCAAAAAGTATGACAAATTAGCGTCCTTCCCAAGGTGAAGCAGGACAAAGGAAAGGACAGAATGGTCAGAAACAGGATTGTCCTTCCTAAAGCAGGATGTTTGGCCCTCCTAGGCCCGGATTAGAAAGTCAAGGCCCTATCTATATATTTGGTAAAGCAAGGGATTATTTCGGTCTACAGTAGGATTAATGAAACTTTTATTCGGACTCTAGATAGTATGCTATCACAGAAAACAATAGAAGGACATCCTGTTATGGAGATAATTTTCCTATATACTTGGAATTTTCTCTTCAAATCAGAATTAAAGTTATGTTTTATTGGCATAAATGCATAAAAAACTTTATGATCTTTTGTTTGGTACTAATTAAATTTCATTTCATCAATTGCTGTCTTCTCTATCGATGATTTTGTGCATCCCAACAAACACAAAATATCCCTATCCACGTGATTTTTTTCCTGCCTTTGGAACTCTGCTACTTTTCCATTCGCATTGGCCTTTATTAATCTTAATCCTCCAAGAAGTGTACACTTTTTAATTGCTGCTCCTAAGAAGATAAAGAGTTATTTTCTAAGAGACGAGAGTCAAGACAGACGAATCTACAATTCTTCACCCTCTTCGTTTATCGACAGTGACCTGAACTGTAAGTGAATTCATTTTTGTTTTTTCCATTTATAACGTCACATGTCAATAGAACTTAGTGCATATTATTTTTCTTTTTTCTTATGTGTTCGTATATTATTTTCTGTAATTAAGGATGGATTTTGCCATACTGTATTTCTCAATTCAAATATTATTCATAAACAAAGTAAAGACAAAACTTAAGTGGCACCTAGCCCTAATCCATAGGGTTTGCTACTAGGCCTAAAGGCTATTTATGAGTTTCATCAAACTTAAGCAGTGCTTACGTTAATTTACTTTGACGTTATTGTTATATGCAGCTAAAGTTCTCAATTCAAATATTATTCATAAACAAAGTAAAGACAAAACTTAAGTGGCACCTAGCCCTAGTCCATATGTTTTGCTACTAGGCCTAAAGGCTATTTATGAGTTTCATCAAACTTAAGCAGTGCTTACGTCGATTTACTTTGACGGTATTGTTATATGCAGCTAAAGGCTACATGTTATTTATCCAATTATTTATCTTTACTCTTATAACTTGATATTTTTTTTTCAGGATCAGCATGCCAAAGGAAGCTGCAAAAAAATATCGGCTTCAAAACTATCGCCCTAACTGGGAAAAAGAGAGTTGGGCAAAGGGATGGCTGTCTGCATCAAGACACTATCCAGGAAAGGGATATTGTTCATATAGTGCTAAAGATCTATTACCAGGAAAATCTGAACTTCTCAAACACTCAAAAACGACGATTCATATACAACAAGCCAAGACATGCCAAGAAAATCGTTCCCTAACATCTTTTGTCGTCACCAGCAATTCTTCCATTATCAAGGCAGAACTGAACACTGTAGCTCTTATTGCAAGAAAAAACATCTCTCTCAACTTCTTAGATTCTCTTGTAGCAACATTACATAATATTGCAGATGACTCCAAGGCCATTAAGGAGATGAGTTGCAACCTTACCAAAGGTAGCCTACATATCTACTTACTGAGTGCTTGTCTCAATACGCCCACGAGAAGCTTGTTGAAGAACTGAAAACATCAAGAGGATTTTCCATATTGTGTGACAAAGCTACTGACATCACAATGAACAAAGTCTTCTGTATTAATGTCAGTTTCCTGAATGCCAATGAAGAGCCAGTAAAACGATTCTACCGTCTTATTGCTGTGAAAGAAGGCGATGCTGCTGGACTCTTTGCATCCCTAGAGGGTGCTCTCAAGAAAGATAATCTTCCCTGGGACAAAGTTATTAGCTATGCATCCGACGGAGAAAAATCTTATGCAAGGAGCAAACAACTCTCTTTTAACAAGAATGGAAAAGGCTGCACCTGGTTTGTTTGTTCTTAAATGTTACTGTCATACATTTCATCTTGTTGTATAGCATGCAAGTAAATTTCTATCAAAGATAGCTGATCAATTAATACACGATATTTACAATTACTTTAAAATGTCTCCCAATAGGCAAAAAAGTTTTGCTGAATTCCAAAAATTTGTGAATGTTGATGCTCACCAGATCCTGATGCCATGCCAAACACGATGGTTATCTGTGGCACGATGTGTTAGTCGAATTCTAGAACAATGGCCAGCCCTTGTTCTCTTCTTCACTGCAGAGGTAAATGAAAAAAGCTCAACTCTTCAGGCAGAGAGAATACATAAAGCATTAAGAACTACCTACGCCAAGGCAACATTAGAGTTCTGTGATTACGTCCTTGGAGACTTGACAGGACTAAATGTCAGTTTCCAGTCAAATAAATTTCAGCTCCATCGCCTTGTGACAGAAGTTGAACGTACTGTGAAGATGCTGTGTCATAACTTCAGAAAACCGATTCAGTGCCTATCCAATATTAATGTTGATGATGAATCCCAATGGCTACCAGTTGACGAAGTTTATCCAGGCATGATGGCACTTGAATCCGTCAAGACCATGCTTCCGCATGAGAAAGAGAGTTTTCTGAGCAGGTGTAGGGATTGGTGTAGGGAAGCTGTTCGACAAATTATTCAAAGGATTGATATTTCTGACCCAACTCTCCATGCATTGAAAGACGTGAATCATGTGAAGATACTTGATGGCAGTGCTGATATCAAATCAGGATCAGTTCTTGCTAGAGGTTTCCCAAGAATCACTTCTAATATCAACACTATCGATCGACAATGGCGATCTCTTTTAATAGATGATCATGTAAAAAAAGGAGAATGGGAGAAAAAGAGTATTGTAGAGTTTTGGCAAGGTATGGGAAGCCTTGAAGAGTATAAAGATATTGCCATTTTCATACTTCAAATTACCTCTTTGCCACAAAGCACGGCAGAAGTAGAGAGAACTTTCTCAAAACTAAATGCTAATAAAACAAAGTTAAGGAGTTCCTTGGCTGTACGCACATTAGAAGCAATAATTAAGACTTCAGAAACATTCCCAGCTCAAGTTGTTGTAACTCCAAGGCTAACACAACTGTACACTAATGCTAGAAAAAATTATATGGAAAAATATACTGAAACTGATAGAATCCATGCTGAGGCTGATGACAGTTCTCAAGACTTCCTGTAAAAAATGCAGAGCTTCTGTTATTTACCTCCTGACCAAAGTACTTTTCTTTTAATTCATTTCTCATTTCTCACTTTTTATTTTCTATGAGGTTCTTTCATATACTGCCAAAGATTATTTTATTGATAAATATACCAAAGAAGGTTATTTTTGTTGTCAGAACAGAGATGTTTTATTTTTTCAAATTATATTCGTGTTATTAAAAAGATAAACTGAAAAACAACTAGATGTATTTATTTCCAAATAGTAGATGTACTAGTATATAACTGTGTATTTGGAGGATATATATATATATATATATATATATATATATATATATATGTAATATATATATATATATATATATATATATATATATATATATATATATATATATATATATATATATATATATCCTGAGTTGAAAGTGGCCCAAAAATGCAATAAAAAGTAAAAAAAAATATGCAGGGTGTCTAAAATTATTGTGTAGGGGAAAATGGACTCCTCTTGTAGAGGAAAATGGACTCCTCTTGTAGGGGAAAAGTAAAATATTGAGTGGCAGCCCTGGGCGCGAGGCTGCAGGACAACGCATGGCTAGGTCGCCATTGCCGAATTCCCACCCCTGCAAGCGCAGAACAGCGCGCTCGCCAGTAGGGGGAAGGGTCCAGAAAGGTCCAGGGACATTTCTTCTTTTTCTTTACAGGCGAACCCCCCTATAGAAACTTCTCCCAGGGATCGGTTGATCCCTGTCCCTCCAGAGGGAGTGTCTGACAGTGCAGCCGTCAGCTAGTAGCCTTGGTTTGGGGCACTAATCAGAGTGGTTGTGCAAGCTTTCAAGCCTGTTCTCTCTGAATTAGGCCACAAATCCTTGGCTGCGTCTACTCCCCGGGAGAGAAAAAGAGGAGTTTCAGACGCGGTTACTTCTCCGAGGACTAAGCTGTCTCCTCGTAAGCCTTCGAGGCAGCCCCCCTGCCCCCCCAGACTTTTTCTCCCTCCCTTTCAGACGAGGATTACTTGTCCTCAGGGGAGTCACGTGAGGTGAGACGTTCCCCCATCGCATCAATGGGGGAAACCCCACCTCGCGCTGAAAAGTCGTCTTGGGCAGGGGTGGAGAAGAGCCTGCCTCCATTGTTGTTGGAGTCCTGCATCCCTCCCAGGAGGGAGTCGAAGGACTCCAAAACAGTACCGAAATCCTCGTCAAGACTTAGAACGGAGCCAGCTAGTCACTCGGAGAACGTCTGCAAGTCTCCCCAAGAAGAGCCTTTGGGGACTGGAGACTTCGCTGCTAGTCCATCCGGAGGAGAGCTACAGGAGTCAGAACATGCATTTTGGCAGGTTCTGACCATTATGAGGACTCAATGGGTTTGCTGACCCAGATATTCCTCCTCGAGAGGGCAAAGACACGGACTTGCACCGAGTATTTGGGACTCACAAACCCTCCAAGGCCAATGCGGCTTTGCCCTGGTCTCAGGGTGTTAAGAGTACCAGGGACAAGATCGCGTTCAGTTCTCTGAGCTAGCCTCCTTTAGCCGATCCAGTGCCGGCAACAAGCTTCTTCCACCTCCTTGGGTACAGCAGAGGAGGTACTTTGAGGTCTTAGAGGAGCCTTGTTTAGCTCTTCCCCTTCACCATTCTTTGGAAGAGTTCCTCTTGAGAGACACTCCAACCGGCAGGTCTCATTCTCGGCGACTGAGATCCTTAATCAGGAGAAGGTTGCGAATTTTGCTATGCAGGCCACTTCGTGGCTGGATATCTGGTTAGGGACCTTAGGTATCCTGGTACGTTCGGAGGATTTCTCTAAAGAACGTACCAGGAAAGCTATGGAGACCTTTCTACCCTTGGGCACTCACAAGATCGAGTTTCTGGCCCACCGTCTCGAACTTGTGGGCGAATACCATCCTGAAACGTCGGGATGCAGTGGCTGAGAGGTTCCATCAGAAGGTCCCTACCACCGAGATAAGTAGGCTCAGACATTCTTCCGTGGAGGGAATGAACCTGTTGAGCCTAAAGACGTGGAGCATGCTGCTGAGAGGTGGAGGAAATTCCACCAAGACTCCCTCCTATATAGGGCTTTGACATCCAAGCCCTATAAGCCTCCAGCACCCCAGCAGCCCCATCCTACCAAGACCACGAAACCGGAAACGGCAGCGAAGACATTGGTGTCTAAGCCCTTTCCTGTTAAGGACAGGAAAGGCAAGAAGTCCTCCAGGGGAGGGAAGAATCATAGAGGGGGCAGCCGAGGCTGCAAACGCTAGGATTGGCAGCTCCCCTGCACGTCCACCAGAGGGGGGATGCCTACAGAGTTGCGCAGACAGGTGGGAGCAACTCGGGGCTGATTCCTGGACGATTTTCGTAATCAGTCGGGGATATCGCGTCCCGTTTACAACATCTTTACCTCCCCTGACGATGAATCCAGTGTCATTGAGCTCCCTTGCCATGGGATCAGCAAGGAGGCAGGCCCTTCAGGCAGAAGTCCAGACCATGTTAAAGACGATTTTGCCCTGGTCCCACGGGGCGAAAAGTACGTAGGGGCAAGGTTGAGGGCCAGCTCTCCGAGCTCGCCTCCTCCAGCCGTTCCACTACTGGCAACAAGCTCCTCCCACCTCCACCAGAGGAGGTATTTGAGATCATGGAGGAGTCTGGCTTAGCTCCTCCGTTGCACTCTGCGGAAGAGCTTACCAAGGGAGTCCCTCTCGAGAGAGAGACTAGCCGGCAAGTAACTTCCTTGGCGACAGAGATCCAAAGCTAGGAGAAGGTCGCGAAGTGCTCCATGCAGACTACTTCGTGGCTGGATGTCTGGTTTGGGTCTCTTGGCATCCTGTTGCGATCCGAGGATCGGTCCGAAGAAAGTACCAGGAAGGCACTGGAGACCTTCCTCCTTTCGGGCGCCCGCACCATTGAGTTCTGGCCCACCAAGCCTCGAACTTGTGGGCCAATTCGATCTTGAAAGGACGTGATGCGGTGGCAGAAAGGTTCCTTTCGAAGGTCCCGGCCTTCGAAGTCGGCCAGCTCAGACACACTCCCTTATGGGAAAGAGTCTGTTTGAGCCCAAAGATGTGGAACAGGCAGCTGGGAGGTGGAGGAAATCCAATTAGGATTCTCTCCTCCAAAGGGCTCTCACAACGAAGCGCTACAGACCGCCAGCACCTCAATAACCTCACCCGTCCAAGACGACGAAATTGGTGGTGGCAGCAAAGACGATGGTGTCCAAACAGCAGCCCTATCCTGTCAAAGACAAGAAGGGCAGAAAGCCAAGGGTGGCAAGAATCCTAGAGGCAGTGGCCGAGGCCGCAAACGCTAGGATTGGCAATTCCCCTGCATGTCCACTAGTGGAGCGATGCTTACAAAGTTGCGCATTCAGGTGGCAGCAACTCTGGGCTGATTCCTGGACGATTTCCGTAATCAGTCAGGGATATCGTGTCCCGTTCACAACATCTCTACCTCCCCTGACAGCGAATCCAGTGTCGTTGTGCTCCTATGCCATGGGATTGGCAAAGGGGCTAGCCCTACGGCCAGAAGTCGAGACCATGCTAAAGAAGGATGCTCTCCAAGAGATCGTCGACGGTTCCCCAGGCTTCTTCAGTCGACTCTTTCTTGTAAAGAAGGCGTCTGGGGGCGGGAGACCAGCCATCGACCTCTCAGCTCTGAACAGGTTTGTCAAACAAACTCCGTTCAGCATGGAGACAGCAGACACGGTCAGACTTGCAGTGAGACCACAAGACTTCATGTGTACACTGGATCGGAAGGACGCGTACTTCCAGACCCCAATCCATCCGTCTTCAAGGAAGTACTTAAGATTCAGGCTAGACAACAGGATCTACCAGTTCGAGGTGCTGTGTTTCGGTCTCCACAGCACCTCAGGTATTCACCCGAGTGTTCACCCTGATCTCTTCGTGGGCACACAGGATAGGCATCCGTCTCCTCCGCTATCTGGACAACTGGCTGATCCTGGCTGACTCGGAGTCGACCCTTCTTCGACACCGGGACAAGCTTCTGAGACTTTGCCAAGATCTAGGGATCATGGTAAATCTCGAGAAGTCTTCTCTGCCTTCATCTCAACGACTGGTATATCTTGGCATGATCTTGGACACCAATCTCCACACAGGATAGCAAGGCTGAGGAGGGTCGCAGATCCTTTCCTCAGATAAGAAGAACTCCCAGCCCAATCATGGTTACGTCTTCTCGGTCACCTTTCCTCCCTGGCCAGTCTAGTTCCAATTGGGCGCCTCAGGATGAGATCCCTGCAATGGCGGCCCAAGTCCCGGTGGAATCAAGGTCACGATTCCCCGGACGTTTTGTTCCCTATGGGTCCTGCGGAACGGACGGACCTTCAAGTGGTGGGTGACAGACGAAAACCTCTGAAAGGGAGTGGATCTTCTCCACCTCCCCCAGGATTTGATACTGTTCTCGGACGCCTCAAAAGAAGGGTCGGGGGCCCACGTTCTGAACCACAGGACCTCAGGCCTATGGTGAGAATCACAAAGTGCCTCCACATAAACCTGCTAGAGATGAAGGCCGTATTTCTGGCACTTCAACAATTCCAACAGTACCTGGCGGGTCACTCCGTGGTGGTGAGGAGCGACAATACCTCGGTAGTGGGTTACATCATCAAGCAGGGAGGTACCTTTTCACAACAGTTATCCCATCTTGCAGTAAAGATACTGACCTGGACCGAAGTCCACTCGTTTCCACTATCGGCTCGCTTCATTCCGGGCAAAAGGAATGTGCTCGCCGACAGTCTGAGCAGGGGATCCAAGATAGTGAGTACCGAGTGGTCTTTGTATCCTCTAGTAGCCAACAAAGTTCTGACTTTGTGGTGTTCCCCGACGGTGGATCCGTTCGCGACAACCTTGAATTTCAAGCTTCCGCTGTAATGTTTCCCAGTCCCGGACCCCAAGGCACTCTGGCAAGATTCCTTCCAACAACGGTGGGTCAACCTCGGCGGTTACGCCTTTCCACCGTTCTGTCTGATGAGTAGGGTGCTCATCAAGACCAGAATATCGATCGACCTGTCAATGACCTTAGTAGCTCCGCTATGGCATCACGCAGAGTGGGTCTTGGACCTTCTGCAGCTCCTGACGGAACTCCCGAGAGGACTCCCTCCTCCACGAGCTACTCAAACAACCACACTCCAACATCTACAAGCCGTAGCTTCACTGCGGCCTCACGCCTGGAGACTATCCAAAATCTCCTCAGTTGCGGAAAGGATGTCTCGACACCTGCGAAAGTCATCCGCAGTAGTCAACCTTGGCGAGTTGGAGAGTCTTCTGTGGTTGGTGTCGTGGAAGGGGTATCTCTCCTCTCGATGCCACTATTCCAGCAATAGCGGAGTTTCTCGTGTATTTGCGGGAAGAGATGCGCCTTTCAGTCTCGGCAGTGAAAGGCTATCACTCAGCCTTAAGTCTTGCCTTCAGGCTAAAAGGAATGGACATTTCCTCCTCGCTGGAACTACTCATACGAAGTTATGAACTTACCTGCCCTCAGTTGGAAGTGTGACCTCCTCCAGGGAGCATGGTTCGAGCCTCAGGTCTCTTAGGAGACCTCCGTTTGAACCATTACGCCAGGCTTCTGATCGCCACCTGACTTGGAAGACGGTGTTCTTACTTGCTTTAGCATCGGCCAAGCAAGTCGGCAAAATTCATGGTCTCTCATATGACATCGCCCATTCAAAGGGATGGGTAGAGGTAACGTTCAGGTTCGTCCCTGAGTTTGTGGCTAAGACTCGAAATCCAGGAGTGCCGACCCCCGGTTCGACTCTTTTCGGATTTTGAATCTCCGTTCTGTAACAGATGACCCAGACCATCTCCTACTGTGCCCAGTAAGGAGTCTGAGGCTCTATCTTAAGAGAACAGCTGCAATTCATCCTAGAGTGCAAGCATTGTTTGTGAGCACAGGAAGGACGAAGAGGAGGGTCACTAAGAACACTATCTCAGCATGGATTCGCAGGGTTATCCACCATTCCCTGAATCCAGACCCTCCTCCGTCACGTAGCCCTAGAGCACATGATATCAGAGGAATCGCTACGTCCCTGGCATTTAAGAGAAACTACTCAGTGACGCAGGTTCTACAAGCAGGGGTTTGGAAGCATCAAACGACCTTCACAACCCACTACCTGCAGGACGTGACCCACAGGACGTGACCCACAGGAGGCTTGATACGTTCTCCATCGGCCCTGTGGTGGCTGCACAACAGCTGGTTTAAACCTCAGGCTCCTTAATGGACAAGCAGCAGAAGGTTGAGGGCATTGTTACCTGGTTTTAGTCTGCATGAATGAAAAGATATGCCTGGCCCTTATTCTTTTCCTCATCCTCCCCTCTCTCGGGGAAAGCAGCATCCTGGGTTCTCTGCACAGCTAACCTCAAACCTCTGCAGGTAAACCATGCTTCCTTGTGCTCCTAGTATTAAGATGCTACTGTCGCGTCCCCCATACCCTGACGAGGTGGTATTGGGAACGTCCTATCCTAGAATTCCATTTAAAGGATTCCAGGTCAACTTCCTAGGATGAGTCACACTTCATTCCTTCACACACAGGTGCAGGGACTCTATCTCGAGTGCTACACACTCGGATTTTGAGTCCCCGGGCAAAGCCAAAGCCAGTAAGGCTGGGACTTACCACCCTACCTAAGGGTTGAGTCGCCCCTTGTAAATAGCGTGGTTTGTATTTCGGTTATGGAACAAATGACAAATTGGTAGATAATTTGTATTTTTCCTAACCATACAAACCTTGGCTATTTACACATACTTGCCCGCCAGCCCTGTCCCCTGTGAAGTCCTACCTCTAAGCGAAGTGAATCGGTGCACCGGTGTGTGAGGGGGGAGGGGTAGCTAGCTACCCCTCTCCTACCCCCTCGCTAACTAGCAAGGGGGTAGTTAACCCTCGTTAAAAATCTAATGGCTCGCCATTTCAGCTACGCTGAAACTAATACCCTATGTAAATAGCTAAGGTTTGTATCGTTAGGAAAAATACAAATTATCTACGAATGTCATACTGTAGAAGTTCCCAAAAGGAACTTTCCATCAGGACGACATGGCTATATCACCCAAAAATAGATCTTTCCTACATCAAAATTCCTTTCTTGCTTGCCTTAGCCACCAACAAATGAGTTGGCAAACTTAATGATCTCTCCTTTAACATCACTCGTACCAGACTATGGGGACGTCTCGTTTCCTTTTGTTCCTGAGCTTCTAGCCAAAACTCGGAATCCATTTCTTCTCGATAACAGAATTCCTTCATCCTAGATTGCAAACCATATAGATTTAAATGATGATCATGATTAGCTACTTCTGGGGTTTGTAAGGGTGCTTGTTTGCCATCTTAAACATACACAAACAATTCAACCTCCCTCACAGCTCCTCTTCCTCAATACGAGGAGAGAGTAGAATGAGAATACTAAATATGATCTTCTGGCTGTAAGACGTTATTGACTCTACCCATTTGCCCTTCTCACCTCCTGCTTTGGACAGAGCTCAGGGTAAAAACTCATGGTTTGGAATAGTTACGAATGTTATTTCATAAGAATCTTTGTGCCGTGAGTATTCCAGGCAGGCATGTAGAAACATCAGATGATGTTTACTGCCCATTACCTGTTGTAATATACCCACAGGTCCCTAGAAACTTTTTTTAGGACCTGTTGTAGCTATGCAGCAGGTGGTATTGCTGCCTCGGCTACTTTTACTGGACTTAACATCGGTTCGAGTATGGAGGTTACACTTTAGACTGGGATGAAAATTAAGATTGAATGGTCCCATACTATCATTATCATCATCACTTTTATTGGGGCCCAGCATTAGAACTCTGTTACCTGGAATCAATTAATTTGCAGGGAAGCCCTACCTTACTAGTAGCTCTTCTATTAAATAGAAGTGTCATACCACACACTCCGTAAGAGGGGGTGTGTAGTAACCAGGCAAACTCGTTACAATACGACAGTATTGTACCAACCATGGGTCACACGATCTTACATAGTTCATTTTGTGTATATATTATGCTTGTATCTTTGCTCTTCCCTCGCACTAAAAAGAACCTGAGTAAACATGCCTGTTTTTCTCACTGGTAACGGTGTCGGTTTTGAACATTAAATTTCCTGTTGCATTGAGTTTTTGTATATAAAGGAGTGTGTTCTATAATAAACTCACTCAGTTGCTTTCATCCTGTCTTTGAGTTACAACCTTCTCTCGGCCCGTCACAGTATATATATGTAACAGGGTGTGAACCAAGCACGTTGGTTGAAACTAGGAAAACACATACATACATAATGCATGAGGTATAAGGAATTTGAATTTTCACTACTTACCATGGCCAAGTTTAGGAATCCCGGGATTAGTTTTCCAGCCAGTGGAACGTGGTCTTTCCCTGCCTAAGAATGAGTATGTAAAGGACGTAAGTTTGTATTTGTAGGGGAACAAATGACAAATTCAGAGATGATTCATATACAAACAGTATACTAACCTGAGTCCTTTATTCATACTTTCCCACCTGTGCCAACCTTAGAAAATTCCAGCTGCAATCAAAGTGACTACTCGGTGAACTTGCAAAGTTACGGGGCTTCCTCGCTCCTGACCAGGTAATTACTGGCCACCTGTTTACACTTTGTTATAAGAGTTTTAACTGCTGTATTCTCCAGCTTTTTTGTTATCTCAGTATAAAGGAGACTGATTTCTATAGTTAGTGTGTCCACTTGACTAGAGTACGAACGGGCAAGCCTAGTTGCAAGACAAAGAGTGGTGGTGATATCAGAAGCCTGAAAACTAAAACCAACTCCCTCATTAACAAGGCAAAGTTGAAAAACAGTGTCTACACTCTGCTACTCACATCATTTGTACTTTGTACTTAGGAGTTACTTGATCATTTCCAGGCCAATGAAGTATAGTACAGTTGCTGTGGGAAGGATTCCCGTAGGGGCATTAATGCCATCACAGCATCTCATATTTGGTACTTGGGCATTACTTAAGGGTCTTGGCAGCATTCCCTTTGTTGCTAGCTGTGCTTTCTATACAGTACAGTATATCCTTCTACCTTACTTCTATTATGGCTTCCTTTCCGTTTTCCCACTTCTACCCTTTTAACTGAAGGGTTTTCCCTCTAAATTTACTTATATTTATGGCCTCATAGGCCCCAACACTGCACTATAGGAGCCCAAATTCAGAAATCCAATCCACAGTGTGCAGAAGAATTAAAAGGAAAATATAGAGTGGCAATCTCCAGGCTGACACATTAATTGTTGCTATGCTTTCCCAAAACAAGGAAGTGTTTAAAAAGGTAAAGTTGATAGACTAGAATGGAAAGCTATCTGAAGATTTTAATGCACTCCAGTAGCCTACTGTATTGCTAAGAATCAATCTTTACCCAAATTTCATGATCTTTTAGAGATAATATAATCTTTTATAACCATGGAGAGATTTATGATGGATGAAGCTGAAATACTAGCACCCAGATGTCTTTAGTAAACTTGTTATTTTGTAATCTAGTGTTGCTGTTCTTTGTCTGAACTGTGAACACTTGACCATGGCAGTAAAGTTATTTGTCTGTGATGTTCTCGATTCTGACATTGTTGCTACTCCTCATCGTGTTCTGTTAATGATGTTGAAAATTTAGTGTCATTTCAGTTACATTTGCTTGATAAATTTAGGAAATTGTTGGTAATTTCTTTACTGATGTTTAGGAGAGTAAAAAAAAAACATAATAATTATTCATTTACTTAATACTGTATCCTTGAATACTACTATGAGATTCAGGGCCTCTGTAACACGGTTTTTTGGACTTTGCTCCTTATCAAAGCATCGGATGTAGCTGAAAGTTGACATATGTATATTTTACAACCACACACAAATTTTGTCAGCATTATCAATAACCTAAACCCGATAGTTTCAATTTTTATAGAGTAAAAATGATCTAGCCGACGCCATGGCCAGTGATAACGAGCCAAGAGTCGAAAACATTCACTACGTAAGCAATGTAAACACCTTTTGACAAAATTTTGCCCCGCCCATCCACCAGACACCCATTCAACTTATTCCATCGGCTCTGAAACCCATAACAGTCAAGAATGGCCAACAGGATTTGGATTTGCCCCCGTGGTTGCAAAACTGCATTTGTCTTACGACTTGCAACTTTATACAGTCAAGAGAAAGCCCGTGGCCATATTTACTATAGCCTGAATAGGTAATTATTCAGTTTCTAGTTTAAATCCAATGTTTATAGTCTGATTTGTATTTAGCGTAACAGGATTATAATACTTGTAATGTCATTCAGGCTTTTGAACATTTCTATTAACTATTCACTATGCCACCAAAAGAGAGAGAAAGAGAGGGATTGTATGTAAACAGTCTTTATATAACTATTTTTGTTAAAATAAGATTTTTGTGCTAAAATCTCCATCAGACCAACCGTGTTAGCTATGTTTTGGGCATGACTGCATTTTATAAATAAATCCTGAATAGTTTTAGGAGTTTTATTTGTACATCTAATGGGAATTTATAGAAGTGAAGTGAACATAATTCATTTATCCTTTAAAATAATTACTACATGTAGCAAAACAAATAGTAGTAAAGATGATAATGCAATGAAGGAATGATACCATACTTTATCTTTAGCTTCAACATCGGCAATAACATACCCAGTTGCCATAATTTGTCAGCTTAATGAAATAACCTATCATCTAAAGTTAAACTTAATTTCTGAGGAGGCCATGGATTAATGCACAGTGAAAAAACATGACAAAGACTTTATGAATGGCGGAACGATACATAAATGTGGGTGGGGTATTTGTGCTAGCGTAGTAATACTACTGTACTGTAGCAGTAGTGCCGTAACAGTACTATACATGAATTAAACGTTTAGGCCAACTGCTGGGATCCTTGTGGATCATTTACCACTTTTTACAACTACTCGAAAAATTAGTTTTTATAGCCAGAATTTAAATTTTCTGATCCAACAATGCCCATGATAGCCTTCAGTGTTATCTTGAATTACAACGAGGCCAAAGTGGGTGGAGCCTCGTGAAGTCATCATTCTGACAATAATTACTGGTGAAGGGTTAAAGCCAAAATATGGTACCAGTTATTTATTTATTTTTTTCTTTTTTACAGTAAATACGTAGGTAGATAGACAATAAATAAAAATTACTGGACATTGGATATAGCAGTTATCAAATCAAGCTGGTCTACTACGTTTTTGAAAATTACCAACTATTCCATACACTTTGTCAATCTGATTGTGACCTATAAAGTAGACTGTAATTTCTTAGGAAACTTATTCTGGGAGTTAGACTAATAATCGAAGTGTTTTTGTATTTATTAACATATTTTGTTCGTTTGTTCATTATGACAATTCTCAGTGGAGAGGTTTCAGAGTTCATAAAGGTGTACTGCTTTGCTTTTATTTACAATTTTGTGTTATTGTTGGCAGAGGTATAGCCTTCGTTACGTATAACCAATCATCGATCGAGAAAGAGAGAAGAAATGCCGTCATAAGTTACGTAACGAGTGCGTTCGAAACCTTTTCTCTGAGTAAGTTGGCCCGTCTTCAAAAATCGTCACTTTTACTTAATAAAGTACCAAATTTATTCAACCTACGTAATGCAGAATATAGTCAAAATTTATGTGTAGATATAATGTGCATTCTGAATAAGCGTTATATTTATGAAATTCATAGAAAAAAAGTTATTGCGAAAAAACCTTGTTACAGAGGCCCTGAATCTCATAGTAAGTAATATTATATTCCTAAAACTCTGTCAGTAAATCATATTTTTGCTCAGAATTTATACATACAGTACCTTTTTATTAATTTTTTGAGTATTGTGTGCATTTGACCGGGTATCCTCTCTGATGTAAGGTAGAATATTTTTTTCTGGGAATTATGGTTTATCGAGTATGTATTGAAGAAAATTGAACAATGTGGAAGTTCAAATATATTTTCAGTTGTAATATATGCTATCATAAATGTCATGGACAAGTCTAGTCACTATTTCCCCTATTTTTTTTAATAGCTTAGGATATTTTGTTTTTTATATTTTATCATGCAGAATCTTTTAATAAATAAAAGTATAAGCTTCATATTGAAGTATACAGTAGAATATTTAAATAAAAGGTATATCTGTACAGTTAACACATTTTATTTTTCAGACCAGAATCATGAAAAGAAAAAGAATTAATAATAGCCTCCTACTCAAAACAGAAAATTAACCCAAAAAATGACATAAGGATGAAAATCAGCAGCAAATAATCTGGGATTTACTACAGTAAAAGTTCCAGAAAGTTTCTGAAGAAGACAAATTTCTGATATCAAAAGGAGACCTGGCGAATCATCTCAGTTGAAGCGGCCTCTCTATCATCAAACTTTTATGGATTATTAAAGTACCAGTATACAAAGATTCATTACAGTACTACAACCATTTTGAAAAACTCAATTTACCAGAGTTTTTGAGACTTTGAGGGGCTGTGTGTTACAATGAGCCACTCGATGTATATTCCATAGATTCAATAGCAGTCACTTACTGAAGATAAAAAAAAAAAAAGTTAATTTACAGTAAATAACTAGTAATGATTTTTACAACAATGATATTACCAGTTTCTTTTAAGTTTATCAAAGTGTATTTATTTCTGGTAGCCGTGAATTTAATTATCGAAGCTATTAAATTTTACTCAGTCTAGTAGCAGGTATTCTATTATCTCTTAATCTTCGCAAAGTCAGTGCATATAAAGCTATTTGTTCTGTAACTGGAATACAAACCACGCTATTTAATAGGGGTATTACTTTCTGCGTAGCTGAAATGACGAGGCATTAATTTTTAACGAAGGTCAAAGTGCATATAAAGCTATTTGTTCTGTAACTGGAATACAAACCACGCTATTTAATAGGGGTATTACTTTCTGCGTAGCTGAAATGACGAGGCATTAATTTTTAACGAAGGTCAACTACCCACAACGCTAGTTAGCGGGGGTAGGGAGGGTAGCTTTCTACCACTCCGAATCACACACCTGTGATTGAGCTCACTTTGCTTTCGGCTCGGATGGTGGTTGGACGTGTCCGCTCTCATCCTCTCCGTCATATTGGCAGCCATTAACGCTTTCGGTTCTTTCTTTTTCTAGTTACTATGTACGGGAAGAGATCCTCTGCGACCATGCGCACCTGTCCTAGTTTTCCCTACCGCCCCTGTGAAACATTCATGTCGGCGGTCTTGACTAATCTCACGCTCTTTGTCCTTCTTGTAGGGGCCAACGGTGTGATAGTGTTAACAAGTGTAGTGAGTAGTGAGTGAAGGGAGTGGTCTGCATCCCTGTGGGAGAGGTTTTCGCGACGACGGAAGTAGTAGTCCAAGCGGGATATTTCTCCTTCGAAGGTTGCTTCGAAGGAAGAAAAACCCAAGGCCTCTTCTTCCGTTGCCCAAACCTCCTGCGAAGCTCCCACTCGGTCGGTCTCTTTCGAGAGACCGTCGAGTGGTAGCGTAGACCAAATTATTTCTAACCAACCTCGGGTCTCGAGAGATGAGATTTCTTCCCCTAGCGAAGCAGCTCCACCTCTCCCCCTGGGGGAGGACATGTCACTAACTTCCCTTTTTCAGATTTGGTCCTCCTTGGGGTTTACGGGTTCGCCCTCCAAGGAGGTTTTGCTTGATTATATCCTCCCGGGTGCTGCTGTCAAGCAATCGTCATCACCATCAGAGGTTGATCCTCTTTCTTTGTCGACGTTGTGGTCGTTGTGGTCTCAGAGGTATCTAATGCGGTTTCACCCATCTTCTCTTCCACTGCAGACTCTACGGTAGCTGATGGCTTAGTTTTCCCCGTTCCTGATCATCTTACGAGGGGGAAACTAAGTCCATCGTCAGTCTCTCCTGCTAGTGTTTCTTTCCCTTGGGGGAGTTCATTTACAGAGACTCCTCTTTAGAGAACTGCTGAAGGCCAGCTTGCTGATCCAACGGCCCCCAGAGGGTACATCCGTCGGAAGGCTCGCCTTCCTCTTCGCCATAGAGGCCTTCCTTCACCTGCGGTGAGGAGGCGCCTCTTTGGTTTAACATCTTCGATGCAGTCCCCCGCAGACGAGCATCTTGACCGATCATCCATCACTACACCTATATTGGTCCTGGACCTCTCTGCAGATCGTTCGCGATCTCCTTCGGTGGAAGGTCGTCCTTTTAAAGGACACGTCGACCTTCCACCTGTCAGACCTGCCGTCGCCGTTCCTGCATGGGCCTAACAAGGCTCCACCTGAACGTGCTACTGTATTGCGCCCCAACAGTTTACGCGCCCATGAAACCTGACCAGCGCTTATCAGTAGCTCGTCAGGCCCCATCACTACAGCGCGCTGATCATCCTACTCGCCCCAACACAGGGCATCATCAGGTGCTTAAGCGCCAATGTGCGCATAAGTGCCAGCAAGAGCATAGCTCCACCACACGCCATGCGCGCCCTCATGTGCACATGCGCCAACGATCTCCTGCGCGCCCTGCGTCATTATTCTCCCTCCCTCGCGCGAGCGCCATTATTCTCCCTCCCTCGCGCGAGCGCCATTATTCTCCCTCCCTCCCTCCCGCGAGCGCCATTATTCTCCCTCCCTCCCTCCCGCGAGCGCCATTATTCTCCCTCCCTCCCTCCCTCCCGCGAGCGCCATTATTCTCTCTCCCTCCCTCCCGCCATTATTCTCCCTCCCTCCCTCCCGCCATTATTCTCCCTCCCTCCCTCGCGCTAGCGCCATTATTCTCCCTCCCTCCCTCCCGCCATTATTCTCCCTCCCTCCCTCCCGCCATTATTCTCCTTCCCTCCCTCCCGCCATTATTCTCCCTCCATTATTCTCCCTCCCTCCCCCCCGCCATCATTCTCCCTCCCGCCATTATTCGCCCTCCCTCCCTCCCGCCATTATTCTCCCTCCCTCCCTCCCTCCCTCCCGCCATTATTCTCCCTCCCGCCATTATTCTCCCTCCCGCCATTATTCTCCCTCCCGCCATTATTCTCCCTCCCTCCCTCGCGCGAGCGCCATTATTCTCCCTCCCTCGCGCGAGCGCCATTATTCTCCCTCCCTCGCGCGAGCCGCCAATATTCTCCCTCCCTCGCACGAGCGCCAATATTCTCCCTCCCTCGCTCGAGCGCCATTATTCTCCCTCCCTCGCGCCATTATTCTCCCTCCCTCGCGCCATTATTCTCCCTCCCTCGCGCCATTATTCCCCCCCTCCCTCGCGCCATTATTCCCCCCCTCCCTCGCGCCATTATTCCCCCCCCCTCCCTCGCGCCATTATTCCCCCCCCTCCCTCGCGCCATTATTCCCCCCCCTCCTTCGCGCCATTATTCCCCCTCCCTCCTTAGCGCCATTATTCTCCCTCCCTCTTTCGCGCCATTATTCTCCCTCCCTCCTTCGCGCCATTATTCTCCCTCCCTCCCCTCGCGCGAGCGCCATTATTCTCCCTCCCTCCGTCCCTCGCGCGAGCGCCATTATTCTCCCTCCCTCCCTCGCGCGAGCGCCATTATTCTCCCTCCCTCCCTCCCTCGCGCGAGCGCCATTATTCTCCCTCCCTCCCTCCCTCGCGCGAGCGCCATTATTCTCCCTCCCTCCCTCCCTCGCGCGAGCGCCATTATTCTCCCTCCCTCCCTCCCTCGCGCGAGCGCCATTATTCTCCCTCCCGCCATTATTCTCCCTCCCTCCTTCGCGCCATTATTCTCCCTCCCTCCTTCGCGCCATTATTCTCCCTCCCTCCCTCGCGCCATTATTCTCCCTCCCTCCCTCACGCCATTATTCTCCCTCCCTCCCTCCCTCCTCCCTCCCGCCATTATTCTCCCTCCCTCCTCCCTCCCGCCATTATTCTCCCTCCCTCCTCCCTCCCGCCATTATTCTCCCTCCCTCCCGCCATTATTCTCCCTCCCTCCCGCCAATATTCTCCCTCCCGCCAATATTCTCCCTCCCGCCAATATTCTCCCTCCCTCCCTCGCGCGAGCGCCATTATTCTCCCTCCCTCGCGCGAGCGCCATTATTCTCCCTCCCTCGCGCGAGCGCCATTATTCTCCCTCCCTCCCTCCCTCGCGCGAGCGCCATTATTCTCCCTCCCTCCCTCCCTCCCTCGCGCGAGCGCCATTATTCTCCCTCCCTCCCTCCCTCCCTCGCGCGAGCGCCATTATTCTCCCTCCCTCCCTCGCGCGAGCGCCATTATTCTCCCTCCCTCCCTCGCGCGAGCGCCATTATTCTCCCTCCCTCCCTCGCGCGAGCGCCATTATTCTCCCTCTTGCTATTATTCTCCCTCTTGCCATTATTCTCCCTCTTGCCATTATTCTCCCTCTTGCCATTATTCTCCCTCCCGCCATTATTCTCCCTCCCGCCATTATTCTCCCTCCCTCCCGCCATTATTCTCCCTCCCTCCCGCCATTATTCTCCCTCCCACCATTATTCTTCCTCCCGCAATTATTCTCCCTCCCTCTCTCGAGCGAGCGCCATTATTCTCCCTCCCTCCCTCCCGCCATTATTCTCCCTCCCTCCCTCCCACCATTATTTTCCCTTCCTCCCGCCATTATTTTCCCTCCCTCCCTCCCTCCCGCCATTATTTTCCCTCCCTCCCTCCCTCCCGCCATTATTTTCCCTCCCTCCCTCCCTCCCTCCCTCGAGCGAGCGCCATTATTCTCCCGCCCTCCCTCGCGCGAGTGCCATTATTCTCCCTCCCTCCTTCGCGCGAGTGCCATTATTCTCCCTCCCTCCCTCCCTCGCCCGAGTGCCATTATTCTCCCTCCCTCCCTCCCTCGCGCGAGTGCCATTATTCTCCCTCCCTCGCGCAAGTGCCATTATTCTCCCTCCCTCCCTCCCTCCCTCCCTCGCGCGAGTGCCATTATTCTCCCTCCCTCCCTCCCTCGCGCGAGTGCCATTATTCTCCCTCCCTCCCTCCCTCCCTCCCTCCCTCCCTCCCTCCCTCCCTCCCTCCCTCCCTCGCGCGAGTGCCATTATTCTCCCTCCCTCCCTCGCGCGAGTGCCATTATTCTCCCTCCCTCCCTCCCTCCCTCGCGCGAGTGCCATTATTCTCCCTCCCTCCCTCCCTCCCTCGCGCGAGCGCCATTATTCTCCCTCCCTCCCTCCCTCGCGCGAGCGCCATTATTCTCCCTCCCTCCCTCCCTCCCTCCCTCCCTCGCGCGAGCGCCATTATTCTCCCTCCCTCCCTCCCTCCCTCCCTCCCTCCCTCCCGCGAGCGCCATTATTCTCCCTCCCTCCCTCGCGCGAGCGCCATTATTCTCCCTCCCTCCCTCCCGCCCGCCCGCCCGCCCGCCCGCCATTATTCTCCCTCCTGCCATTATTCTCCCTCCTGCCATTATTCTCCCTCCCTCCCTCCCTCCCTCCGTCCCTCGCACGAGCGCCATTATTCTCCCTCCCTCCTTCGCACCATTATTCTCCCTCCCTCCTTCGCGCCATTATTCTCCCTCCCGCCATTATTCTCCCTCCCTCCCACCATTATTCTCCCTCCCTCCCTCGCGCGAGCGCCATTATTCTCCCTCCCTCCTTCGCGCCATTATTCTCCCTCCCTCCCTCGCGCCATTATTCTCCCTCCCTCCCGCCATTATTCTCCCTCCCTCCCTCCCGCCATTATTCTCCCTCCCTCCCTCCCGCCATTATTCTCCCTCCCGCCATTATTCTCCCTCCCTCCATTATTCTCCCTCCCTCCATTATTCTCCCTCCCTCCCTCCCTCGCGTGAGCGCCATTATTCTCCCTCCCTCCCTCGCGCAAGCGCCATTATTCTCCCTCCCTCCCTCGCTCGAGCGCCATTATTCTCCCTCCCTCCGTCGCGCGAGCGCCATTATTCTCCCTCCCTCGTGCGAGCGCCATTATTCTCCCTCTTGCTATTATTCTCCCTCCCGCCATTATTCTCCCTCCCGCCATTATTCTCCCTCCCTCCCTCCCGCCATTATTCTCCCTCCCTCCCTCCCGCCATTATTCTCCCTCCCTCCCTCCCTCCCTCCCGCCATTATTCTCCCTCCATTATTCTCCCTCCCTCGAGCGAGCGCCATTATTCTCCCTCCCTCCATTATTCTCCCTCCCTCCATTATTCTCCCTCCCTCCCTCCCGCCATTATTCTCCCTCCCTCCCTCCCGCCATTATTCTCCCTCCCTCCCTCCCGCCATTATTCTCCCTCCCTCCCGCCATTATTCTCCCTCCCTCCCGCCATTATTCTCCATCCCTCCCTCCCTCGCGCGAGTGCCATTATTCTCCCTCCCTCCCTCCCTCCCTCCCTCCCTCGCGCGAGTGCCATTATTCTCCCTCCCTCCCTCCCTCCCTTGCGCGAGTGCCATTATTCTCCCTCCCTCCCTCGCGCGAGTGCCATTATTCTCCCTCCCTCCCTCGCGCGAGTGCCATTATTCTCCCTCCCTCCCTCCCTCGCGCGAGCGCCATTATTCTCCCTCCCTCCCTCCCTCGCGCGAGCGCCATTATTCTCCCTCCCTCCCTCCCTCGCGCGAGCGCCATTATTCTCCCTCCCTCCCTCCCTCGCGCGAGCGCCATTATTCTCCCTCCCTCCCTCCCTCGCGCGAGCTCCATTATTCTCCCTCCCTCCCTCGCGCGAGCGCCATTATTCTCCCTCCCTCCCTCCCTCCCGCCCGCCCGCCATTATTCTCCCTCCTGCCATTATTCTCCCTCCTGCCATTATTCTCCCTCCCGCCATTATTCTCCCTCCCTCCCTCCCTCCCTCGCACGAGCGCCATTATTCTCCCTCCCTCCTTCGCGCCATTATTCTCCCTCCCTCCCTCGCGCCATTATTCTCCCTCCCGCCATTATTCTCCCTCCCGCCATTATTCTCCCTCCCTCCCTCGCGCGAGCGCCATTATTCTCCCCCCCTCCCTCGCGCCATTATTCTCCCTCCCTCCCTCGCGCCATTATTCTCCCTCCCTCCCTCCCGCCATTATTCTCCCTCCCTCCCTCCCGCCATTATTCTCCCTCCCTCCCTCCCGCCATTATTCTCCCTCCCTCCCGCCATTATTCTCCCTCCCTCCCTCGCGTGAGCGCCATTATTCTCCCTCCCTCCCTCGCGCAAGCGCCATTATTCTCCCTCCCTCCCTCGCTCGAGCGCCATTATTCTCCCTCCCTCCGTCGCGCGAGCGCCATTATTCTCCCTCCGTCGCGCGAGCGCCATTATTCTCCCTCCCTCGCGCGAGCGCCATTATTCTCCCTCTTGCTATTATTCTCCCTCCCGCCATTATTCTCCCTCCCGCCATTATTCTCCCTCCCGCCATTATTCTCCCTCCCTCCCTCCCGCCATTATTCTCCCTCCCTCCCTCCCGCCATCATTCTCCCTCCCTCCCTCCCTCCCGCCATTATTCTCCCTCCCGCCATTATTCTCCCTCCATTATTCTCCCTCCCTCCCTCCCTCGAGCGAGCGCCATTATTCTCCCTCCCTCCCTCCCGCCATTATTCTCCCTCCCTCCCTCCCGCCATTATTCTCCCTCCCTCCCGCCATTATTCTCCCTCCCTCCCTCCCTCGAGCGAGCGCCATTATTCTCCCTCCCTCCCTCCCTCGCGCGAGTGCCATTATTCTCCCTCCCTCCCTCCCTCGCGCGAGTGCCATTATTCTCCCTCCCTCCCTCGCGCGAGTGCCATTATTCTCCCTCTCTCGCGTAAGCGCCATTATTCTCCCTCCCTCGCGCGAGCGCCATTATTCTCCCACCCTCCCTCCCGCCATTATTCTCCCACCCTCCCTCCCGCCATTATTCTCCCTCCCGCCATTATTCTCCCTCCCGCCATTATTCTCCCTCCCGCCATTATTCTCCCTCCCGCCATTATTCTCCCTCCCTCCCTCCCGCCATTATTCTCCCTCCCGCCATTATTCTCCCTCCCTTCCTCCCGCCATTATTCTCCCTCCCGCCATTATTCTCCCTCCCTTCCTCCCGCCATTATTCTCCCTCCCGCCATTATTCTCCCTCCCGCCATTATTCTCCCTCCCTCGCGCGAGCGCCATTATTCTCCCTCCCTCCCTCCCTCCCTCCCGCCAGCCATTATTCTCCCTCCCTCCCTTCCTCCCTCCCGCCATTATTCTCCCTCCCTCCCTCCCTCCCGCCATTATTCTCCCTCCCTCCATTATTCTCCCTCCCTCCCTCCCCGCCATTATTCGCCCTCCCTCCCTTGTGCGAGCGCCATTATTCTCCCTCCCTCCCTCGCGTGAGCGCCATTATTCTCCCTCCCTTCCTCGCGTGAGCGCCATTATTCTCGCTCCCTCCCGCCATTATTCTCCCTCCCGCCATTATTCTCCCTCCCTCCCTCCCGCCATTATTCTCCCTCCCTCCCTCCCGCCATTATTCTCCCTCCCTCCCTCCCGCCATTATTCTCCCTCCCTCCCTCCCGCCATTATTCTCCCTCCCTCCCGCCAATATTCTCCCTCCCTCCCGCCAATATTCTCCCTCCCTCCCTCGCGCGAGCGCCATTATTCTCCCTCCCTCCCTCCTGCCATTATTCTCACTCCCTCCCTCCTGCCATTATTCTCCCTCCCGCCATTATTCTCCCTCCTGCCATTATTCTCCCTCCTTCCCTCCCGCCATTATTCTCCCTCCTTCCATCCCGCCATTATTCTCCCTCCTTCCCTCCCGCCATTATTCTCCCTCCTTCCCTCCCGCCATTATTCTCCCTCCTTCCCTCCCGCCATTATTCTCCCTCCCTCCATTATTCTCCCTCCCTCCCTCGGGCGAGCACCATTATTCTCCCTCCCTCGCGCGAGCGCCATTATTCTCCCTCCCTCGCGCGAGCGCCAATATTCTCCCTCCCTCGCGCGAGCGCCAATATTCTCCCTCCCTCGCGCGAGCGCCATTATTCTCCCTCCCTAGCGCCATTATTCTCCCTCCCTCGCACCATTATTCTCCCTCCATCGCGCCATTATTCTCCCTCCATCGCGCCATTATCTCCCTCCCTCGCGCCATTATTCTCCCTCCCTCGCGCCATTATTCTCCCTCCCTCGCGCCATTATTCTCCCTCCCTCCCTCCCTCCCGCTATTATTCTCCCTCCTTCACTCGCGCCATTATTCTCCCTCCCTCCCTCCCTCGCGCCATTATTCTCCCTCCCTCCCCCCATTATTCTCCCTCCCTCCCCCCATTATTCTCCCTCCCCCCATTATTCTCCCTCCCTCCCTCCCGCCATTATTCTCCCTCCCCCCATTATTCTCCCTCCCTCCCTCCCTCCCTCCCTCCCTCGCGCGAGCGCCATTATTCTCCCTCGCGCGAGCGCCATTATTCTCCCTAGCGCGAGCGCCATTATTCTCCCTCGCGCGAGCGCCATTATTCTCCCTCGTGCGAGCGCCATTATTCTCCCTCCCTCGCGCGAGCGCCATTATTCTCCCTCCCTCGCGCGAGCGCCATTATTCTCCCTCCCTCGCGCGAGCGCCATTATTCTCCCTCCCTCGCGCGAGCGCCATTATTCTCCCTCCCTCCCTCCCGCCATTATTCTCCCTCCCTCCCTCCCGCCATTATTCTCCCTCCCTCCCTCCCGCCATTATTCTCCCTCCCGCCATTATTCTCCCTCCCGCCATTATTCTCCCTCCCGCCGTTATTCTCCCTCCCGATGTTATTCTCCCTCCCTCCCTCCCGCCATTATTCCCCTCCCTCCCGCCATTATTCTCCCTCCCTCCCGCCATTATTCTCCCTCCCTCCCTCCCGCCATTATTCTCCCTCCCTCCCTCCCGCCATTATTCTCCCTCCCGCCATTATTCTCCCTCCCTCCCTCCCGCCAGCCATTATTCTCCCTCCCTCCCTCCCGCCAGCCATTATTCTCCCTCCCTCCCTCCCGCCATTATTCTCCCTCCCTCTCGCCATTATTCTCCCTCCCTCCCTCTCGCCATTATTCTCCCTCCCTCCTGCCATTATTCTCCCTCCCTCCTGCCATTATTCTCCCTCCCTCCTGCCATTATTCTCCCTCCCTCCCTCCCTCGCGCGAGCGCCATTATTCTCCCTCCCTCGCGCGAGCGCCATTATTCTCCCTCCCTCGCGCGAGCACCATTATTCTCCCTCCCTCCCTCGCGCGAGCGCCATTATTCTCCCTCCCTCCCTCGCGCGAGCGCCATTATTCTCCCTTCCTCGCGCGAGCGCCATTATTCTCCCTCTCTCGCGCGAGCGCCATTATTCTCCCTCCATCGCGCGAGCGCCATTATTCTCCCTCCCTCTCTCCCTCGCGCGAGCGCCATTATTCTCCCTCTCTCCCTCCCTCCTTCGCGCGAGCACCATTATTCTCCCTCCCTCCCTCCCTCCCTCGCGCGAGCGCCATTATTCTCCCTCCCTCCCTCCCTCCCTCGCGCAAGCGCCATTATTCTCCTTCCCTCCCTCCCTCCCTCGCTCGTGCGAGCGCCATTATTCTCCCTCCCTCCCTCCCTCCCTCGCGCGAGCGCCATTATTCTCCCTTCCTCCCTCCCTCGCGTGGGTGCCATTATTCTCCCTCCCTCCCTCCCTACCTCCCTCCCTCCCTCCCTCGCGCGAGCGCCATTATTCTCCCTCCTTCCCTCCCTCGCGCGAGCGCCATTATTCTCCCTCCTTCCCTCCCTCGCGCGAGCGCCATTATTCTCCCTCCTTCCCTCCCTCGCGCGAGCGCCATTATTCTCCCTCCTTCCCTCCCTCGCGCGAGCGCCATTATTCTCCCTCCCTCCCTCCCTCCCTCCCTTGCACGAGCGCCATTATTCTCCCTCCCTTGCACGAGCGCCATTATTCTCCCTCCCTCCCTCCCTCCCTCCCTCCCTCGAGTGCCATTATTCTCCCTCCCTCGAGTGCCATTATTCTCCCTCCCTCGAGTGCCATTATTCTCCCTCCCTCGAGTGCCATTATTTTCCCTCCCTCGAGTGCCATTATTCTCCCTCCCTCGAGTGCCATTATTCTCCCTCCCTCGAGTGCCATTATTCTCCCTCCCTCCCTCACCATTATTCTCCCTCCCTCCCTCCCTCGCGCGAGCGCCATTATTCTCCCTCCCTCCCTCGCGCGAGCGCCATTATTCTCCCTCCCTCCCTCGCGCGAGCGCCATTATTCTCCCTCCCTCCCTCCCTCCCTCCCTCCCTCCCTCGCGCGAGCGCCATTATTCTCCCTCCCTCCCTCCCTCCCTCGCGCGAGCGCCATTATTTTCCCTCCCTCCCTCGCGCGAGCGCTATTATTCTCCCTTCCTCCCTCGCGTGAGCGCCATTATTCTCCCTCCCTCCCTCACGCGAGCGCCATTATTCTCCTTCCCTCGCGCGAGCCTACGTATCACAAGGAACGACGTCCGGCAAGGTTGCCATCGCCTCATTCCCCTCCCCGCAGGCGGGAGAAGGGACACTTCTAGAGGGGTTCAGGATCCCAAAGCTACCACAGGCGAACCCACCTATTCCAGTGACTACTACCAGGGGTCCTTCAATCCTTTTCCCTTCAGGGGTTATGTCTGACAGTGCGTCTGTCAGCTAACAGCCCTGATCAGAGCCATAACTCAGGCTTTCAAGCCTGTCCTCTCTGATTTGGGACACGGAATCATGGCTTCCTCTACCCCACCGAAGAGGAAAAGAGGAGTTCTGGATGCGGTCTCTTCCCCAAGGACGAAGCTGACTCCACGCAGACCTTCGAGGCAAGTTCCTCCTATTCCTCGGACTGCCTCTCCTTGCCTTTCAGATGAAGATCTCCCATCTCCAAGGAAATCACGTGAAGAGATTACAGTGGAACCTTGACATACGAATTTAATTCGTTCCATTAGCATCGTTGTATATCAAAACAATTGTATTTCAAAACATTTTTTCCCCTTTAAAATAATGTAATATGTATCAATTCGTTCTAGCGCTATGAAACCACACCAAAACACAGCTAAATTACATATGATATACACAATTTATACACAAATAAACGAGTAATAACACACAATGATAAAATAACGTGGTATTGATAAATGATAATAAATTTAATAAAATCAATAAAAAAAAAAAAATAAAGGAATTCTACTTACCACAAAGAAAGATGACGTGAGGCCAGCAGCAGGAGGTAGGGAGGGGTGGCATGGAACGATTTTTTTTCTTTTATTTACATATGTAGACTAATAACTACGTAATAAACACAAATGAAATAACATTGCTAAAGTAATTTTTATTTTTTTTTTAATTACGTAAACACTTACTCATCATCACCTTCATGTCTGGCCTTTTTGGCCTCACTTTCCTGACTTTCATCACTTTCAGGTCTGGGCCTATCGTGCCAACTCTTTGGGTTGTCTTTATTTTTCGCGATGTTATTGATCTTCACTTTTCTAGCATTCATTCGTAATTTTTATCTAATTAATCATTCTAAACGCCTTCTTATCCCTCATTCCACATATTCCCATTCCTATTTTTCATTCCTTCTCGCATTTCCCAAATTCATTGATTTCGCTAATTTATGTGATTTAGCATATATTTAGCTTCGGGAATGTGCTACCGCAAGGTCCAGACAATCTGAACACATGCACGCACGCTACCCCCCTCCTCCGTCTCGTCTCTTTGTCATTTTGTTTCGTCCTTGTTTCTCACTGGCGTTTTACTTAGCTGTATCCAATCATATTGCATTTAATATTCACATTTTAGTATCGTATTTATAATTAAAAACAGCGAATTATAATCTTATGCATTGTTTACATTCAAATCAGCTGATAAACCCTGCCTAGTCCGTCGTCAACCTCAATTTTCGGATAAAATAATTCCCATATTAATAAGACATGCTACCTCCGATGCACGATGTTTTATAGTTTTTAGCTCTTTGGTGCTGGATTATACAGCGTCAAAAGAGATTTAGCAAAGAAAAAAAAAGATTTCATTTATTACAGAGAGAGAGAGAGAATCATTCGTATTTCACTAAATATTCTATTTCGTTTTGGAAGCATTACAGTATTGCAATTTCGAGATAATTTTCTTGGGTTTTTTCTTATCACCTGCTTTGTCTTTAGTTTTGGGACCCATGGTAAATAATAAAATAGACAAAATAACACGAAAAATAGGCAGAAATACAACGAATTACACAACGAAGTGTTAAGGATGCAGCAACAACAAACAGACTGAACGCCATTTATCGGTTGCCCATAGAACTATCACATCGCAAAATCGTATCTCAAATATTTCGTTGTATATCAAAGCATATATTTTCAAAAATTTTCTGTTGTATCTCAAAACATTCGTATATTAGGGCAATCGTATGTCAAGGTTCCAGTGTACCCCATCGCACCAATGGAGGAAACCTCTCCGTGCCAAGAGTTCCACACAGTCCGGGATTGGAAGGAACATGCCACCCTCATCAATGTTGGAGTCTTACATCCTTCCCAGGAAGGAATCCAAAGACTCCAAAACATTGCTTAAGTCCTCCACTAGGGCTAAGATGGAGCCAGTTAGCCACTCTGGGAATGTCCGCGATTCTCCCCAAGAAGAGCCTACAGGGATAGAAGGAGACATCGCTGCAAGTCCTACAACAGGAGGAGACCGGCAAGAGTCAGAACACGCGTTTTGGCAGGTTCTGACTCTGAGGGCTCTTAACGGGTTTCCCGACCCAGAGAACCCTCCTCGGGAAGGCAAAGACACTGTCCTAGACCGCGTCTTTGGTGCTCAGAAGCCCTCTAAGACCAGTGCAGCCCTTCCCTGGTCTCAAGGGGTAAAGAGTACCACGGACAAGATTGCCCAGCAGCTCACCAAGATGTCCTCCAATCGTTCCGGTACCACCAACAAGCTCTCCCACCTCCTCGTGTACAGCAGAGGAGGTACTTTGAAAACCTGGAGGAGCCTTGCTTAGCTCTCCCACTTCACCAGTCGCTGGAAGAGCTAACCAGGGGAGTACCTCTTGAGAGAGACACTAACCGGCAGTTCTCGTTCTCGGCAGCCGAGATCCTCAACCAGGAGAAGGTTGTGAAAAGTGCTATGCATCGATATCTGGTTGGGGACCTTAGGTATCCTGATACGTTCTGAAATTTCTCCAAGGAACGTACTAGGAAAGTTATGGAAACCTTCCTCCTCTCAGGTACTCTCACAATCGAGTTTCTGGCCCACCAAGTCTCTAACTTGTGGGAAAATACCATCCTGAAACGTCGGGATGCAGTAGCTGAGAGATTCCACCAGAAGGTTCCTAACGCCGAGATTAATAGGCTCAGACATTCTTCCATGGAGGGGTCTGTTCTATTCGAGCCTAAGGATGTGGAACATGCTGCTGAGAGGTGGAGGAAGTCACATCAAGACTCCTTCCTCCATAGTGCTTTAACATCTAAGCCCTCTAAGCCTCCAGCACCACATCAGTCCTGTCCAGCCAAGACCACTAGTACGACAACAACTGCGAAGACGATGGTGTCTAAGCCCTCTCCTGTCAAAGAAAGGAAAGGCAAAAAGTTCTCCAGGGCAAGCGAAAATCCTAGAGGCAGCAGCCAAGGCCGCAAATGCTAGGATAGGCAGTCCCCCTGCATTTCCACCAGTGGGGAGATGCCTACAAAGTTGCGCAAACAGGTGGAAGCAACTCAGGGCCGATTCCTGGACAATCTCCGTGATCAGTTTAGGATATCGCGTCCCGTTCATAATATCTCTATCTCCCCTGACGACGAATCCAGTGTCATTGAACTCCTTTGCCATGGGATTGGGTAGAAGTCCAGACCCTTTTGAATAAGGGCGCTCTCCAAGAGGTCCTCGATGGATCTCCAGGCTTCTTCATTCGACTTTTTCTTGTAAAGAAGGCATCTGGAGGCTTTAGACCAGTCATTGACCTCTCAGCTCTGAACAAGTTTGTCAAACAAACTCCGTTCAGTATGGAGACAGCAGACACGGTCAGACTAGCAGTAAGACCGCATGACTTCATGTGCACACTGGACCTAATGGACGCGTACTTCCAGATCTTGGCCCATCCGTCTTCAAGGAAGTACTTAAGATTCAGCCTGGACAGCAGAAAATACCATTTCAAGGTGCTGTGCTTCAGTCTTTCCACAGCACCACAAGTCTTCACCAGTGTGTTCACCCTAGTATCATCTTGGGCACACAGGATTTGCATCCGTCTCCTCGGTTATCTGGACGACTAGCTAATCCCAGCAGACTCAGTGTTAACCCTTCTTTAACACTGAGACAAACTTCTGAGACTTTGCCAAGATCTGGGGATCATGGTAAATCTCGAGAAAGTCCTCCCTGCTTCCCACTCAAAGACTGGTATACTTAGGCATGATTATAGGCACCACTCTCCACAAAGCCTTCCCATCAGACAACATGATAGCAAGGCTGAGGAAGGTTGCAAGACCTTTTCTCAGACGAGAAGAACATCCAGCTCAATTGTGGTTACGTCTCCTTGGTCACCTTTCATCGCTGGCCCATCTAGTTCCCAATGGTCGCCTCAGGATGAGATCCCTCAAGTGGCGACTCAAGTCCCGGTGGAATCAAGCGTATGACTCCCCGGACATCCAGATCCCCATGGGACCTTTGGAACTGACGGACCTCCAGTGGTGGGTAGCAGACGAGAACCTACAAAAGGAAGTGGATCTTCTTGTCCTCCCCCCGGATTTGATGCTGTTTTCAGACGCTTCAAAAAAAACAAAAACAAAGGGTGGGGGCCCACGTGCTGCACCACACGACCTCAGTCCTCTGGTCAGAATCAGAAAAGTACCTCCACATAAATCTCCTAGAAATGAAGGTTTTTATAGCCCTTCAACAGTTCCAACAGTACCTGGCAAGTCACTCTGTGGTGGTGATGAGCGACAACACCACAGTAGTGGCCTACATCATCAAACAAGGAGGTATTTTTTCGCAGCAGCCATCCCATCTAGCAGTAGAGATACTGGGATGGGCCAAAATCCACTTAATACCACTATCGGCACGCTTCATTGTGGGCAAGAGGAATGTGCTCACCGACAATCTGAGCAGAGCATCTCAGATAGTGAGTAGCGAGTGGTCTTTGGATCATCTAGTAGCCAACAAAGTCCTGACTTCGTGGGGTTCTCCAATTGTGGACCTCTTCGCTACGGCCCTGAACTTCAGGCTCCCGCTTTACTGTTCCCCAGTCCCAGACCCCAAGGCGCTCTGGCAAGATGCTTTCCAACAACGTTGGGACAACATCGATGTTTACGCCTTTCCCCCATTCTGTCTGATGAGGAGGGTACTCAACAAGACCAGAACATCAGTTAATCTTTCAATGACCGTCATAGGTCTGCTATGGCATCACGCAGAATGGTTCCCGGACCTTCTGCAACTCCTAACGGAGCCTCCAAGAGAACTCCCTCTGGGACACAATCTACTCTAACAACCACATGCCAACATCTTCCACAAAGCCGTAGCTTCAAAACGACTTTACGCCTGAAGACTATCCAGCATCTCCTCTCTGAAAGAGGATTTTCGCAACAAGTTGCGATCAGGATGTCTGGACATCTGCGGAAGTCATCAGCAGCAGTCTACCAGGCAAAGTGGAAAGTCTTTTGTGGTTGGTGTCCTAGAAGGGGTATCTCTTCACTCGATGTCACTATTCCAGCAATAGCGGAGTTCCTAGTGTATTTGCGTGAAGAAATGCGCCTCTCAGTCTCGGCAGTGAAAGCCTTAAGTCTCGCCTTCAGACTGAAAGGAATGGACATTTCTTCATCGCTAGAACTTTCTCTACTCATACGGAGTTATGAACTTACCTGCCCCCAGTCAAAAGTGAGACCTTCCTGTTGGGGGTGTTCCTGGGAGGTTGGGAAGGAAACACAATCTTGAAATTAACATAAGTTCTATTGAGAAGGTGCAATACACGAATCAAATAAAAAAGGCAGGAAATACGTCTGCCTTGGGTGACGAACGACAATACAAGCACATTGTGTGATGCCCCAAGGCTGGGAAGTACATTGTTGCCATGTCTTCGGGGCGTTGCCAAACTTAATAATGAAATAGACATCTATGCATAATATTATAATATGATGCATATACACATGAATACATAGGGGGTGTATTTATTTACAAGAGACATATAATAAATGAGACACATAATAAATGGGAAACATCATACATTGCTTTAGGTATGATAATAAGTTAACGTCAGTTAATGTAACGGTCTCACATTTTATATATCTACACCTCCCTCCCCCCTCGTGCTCGTAGTTCCATTCTCGAGCGAACTCTTTCTAATGAGCCTTTAAGATCTGCGTGGGAACACTTGGGGGTTAGAGACTAAGGACCTTTCTATGTCTGTGCAAGGGGCCACAGGTTTTCGGTGATCAATCTATTCTGAAGAAGTGTTTTAATTCTTTCATTCTACCTTGTTTTGAGTATTGTTCTCCTGTCTGGTCTTCAGCTGCTGATTCTCATCTTAATTTGTTGGACAGAAACTTACGGTCTATTAAATTTCTTATTCCTGATCTAGATATTAATCTCTGGCACCGTCGTTCAATTAGTTCATTATGTATGTTGCATAAGATTTTTCACAACTCTGACCATCCTTTACATTCAGATCTCCCTGGACAATTCTATCCTGTTCGTAATACTAGGCAGGCAGTTAATTCTAATAGCCAGGCCTTCTCAATCACGAGGCTCAATACTACGCAGTACTCTAGAAGTTTTATTCCAGCTGTGACCAAGTTGTGGAATGATCTTCCTAATCGGGTGGTTGAATCAGTAGAACTTCAAAAGTTCAAAGTTGGAGCAAATGCTTTTTTGTTGACCAGGCAGACATAGTCTTTTTATAGTTTATTTATGACATATTTGTTTTTGATGTTGTTGATAGTTTATTATATGACATGTCTGTTTTGACGTAGTTTATTTATGACATATTTGTTTTTGATGTTGTTGATAGTTTATTATATGACATGTCTGTTTTGACGTTGTTTCTTATTTTAGAATGATTTATTGTTAATTTGTTCTCTTCATTTATTTATTTCCTTATTTCCTTTCCTCACTGAGCTATTTTTTCCCTGTTGGAGCCCCTGGGCTTATAGCATCTTGCTTTTCCAACTAGGGTTGTAGCTTGGATAGTAATAATAATAATAATAATAATAACACCAGGCGTTGGCACTGGACGTAGAAAGCGGCGGTTACACCACCAAACTCGGCCACTGGGAAGACGCACCTCATAGTCCCGTGATTTGCCAAAACCCATGATAACGCCAACCTTTTCCCATCGATGTGATGTCGGGTCTTGGATCCTTACTGTCTGACCTATTTCCAACTTGGGAAGTGGGCGGGCATGTTGATCGTATTGTAGTTTTACTTGTTCAGCACGTGCAGCTGCACGGTGGTCACAGTCCTCAGACTTGGCCTACCATTCCTCTGAAAAAGACTGTGGATGAGCAGGTACACAGGTACGGAGTGGGCGGCCATACAAAATCTGTGCTGGAGAGCGGCCTGTGAAGTTTGGAGTATTATGCAGTTCCAAGAGACCTCGATCAAATTCTTCGCAGTCAATATTGCCAGAAGGTGATGTCTTGAGAATTAAGTGCTTAATGGCTTTTACAGAAGCTTTTGCATGGCCACTGGACTGCGGGTAATGTGGTGACGACATGATATGGTGGACACCCCATCTCATCATGATATCTTGGAAGTCTCTGCTGGAAAATTGAGGGCCGGGAACACCAACTTCCCTGAAGTAACGACAAAAGATACGTATGGTGTTGGAAGTAGTAGTGTCTCCTTTACATGGTACCACAACAGGCCACCCAGAGAGTCGGTCGGTTACAACGAGGAATGATTTCCTGGCGACACTGAAAAAGTCATCTGAGACAGACTCAAAAGGCCTCGTAGGGTGGTCATCATTCAATAAGGGTTCCTGCTGGAGGCTAGGCTGCAACATTTGGCCTGATTCACAAGCCCTGACAGTAATGGTGATGTCTGAATCAATTCCCGGCCAAAAAACGGTCTGTCTTGTACGTCGCTTTGTGGCTTCCACTCCTCGATGGCTATCATGTAGACGAGCGAGAGTACGACGGCGGAGGGCAGCAGGGACGACAATTCTTGCTCCGTAGAGAACCAGATCACCATCAGTTGAGAGGTTTTCCCTTAATTTCCAGAAAGGGAGTAACGACTGGTGTTGGTTATAACGGCTTGATGGAAATCCTGAAGTCACACAATTCACAAGACGGGTATACGATGGATCAGCTCTTGCTGCAGCTCGGAGTTCCTGAAGTGTCCTATCTGCATCTTGGGGCGTAGAATCTTCTTTGGCGATGACAGCATTGACATTGACGATATATCTGACGTGTGTTGCGACATCAGCACAAGTGATATCATCTTCAGGAGTAGGCTGAATGACTGGAGCTCGAGATAAGGCATCTGGAATGCTGAGCTGCTTTCCAGCTTGCCACACTGCTGTGAATAGGTACGGTGAAATCTTTTCCTTGAGACGCTGAAGGCGAGGATTCTCCACTGCATCAAGTGTATAATGATTAAGAATTGGGATGAGTGGCCGGTGATCAGTCATCAGGGTAAAATGCTGAAGACCAGCTAGATACAATCTACACTTAGACATAGCCCAGACCACAGCTAACAATTCTAGCTCTATAGTAGCGTAGCGGGACTCTGCATCTGTGAGGAAGCGGGAGCCACATTGAACTAGACGAAGTCTGCCATTACTATGGTCCTGTAGAAGGGCGTATCCAATCCCATATAGGCGAGAGGCGTCAGTCTGGAGGATTACTGGCAATGCAGGATCAAAGGAGGCAAGGACTGGGGGCTTACCAAGGCAGCCTTAACTCGACGAAATGCCTCGTCATGATCAAGAGTCCAAACGAATGCTCTCTTGGGGCTCATCAGAGGTCGTAGGGGCTGAGCTGTAGCAGCAATCTCAGGGGTAAATTCGGCCAACTGGTTCATTAAACCCGTGAATGATCGAAGGTCAGTCAAATTGGTCGGAGTTGGAAAGTCCCGGATTGCACTGACTTTGCCAGGATCATCTGCTATACCCTCTTCTGAGAGCTGATATCCACAAAAGGACACTTGAGATGCAGCAACCACAAACTTGTCTCTGTTGAGAGCAATCCTGAATTTACGGCATCTAAGAAGCATCTTGTAGATTTGTTGAAGATGAGTGAAGTAATCTTCATCAGAAAGAAGTATGTCATCCACGACCTTTACACAGTTCTGCAGTCCTTGAAGAGCCATATCACCACGGAGACAGAAGGCGTCCCCTGTAGCTGCAAAACCCATTGGGCCTCTGCAATGCTTGAAACGGCCGTACGGTGTAATGAAGGTTGTCAAGTGTTGGTCCTCTTCAGCAAGTGCCATCTGCCAATATCCACATAAGGCATCTGCTGTAGTGAAATACTTTGCCTTTGAATTAACACTACGGATGGCAGCGAACGGAGTTGGAGAAGGGTGGGTTGGTCGGGACACTTGGCTGTTGAGCTTAGTGAGGTCAACAGTGATACGGACACCTGAGTCCTTAGCTACTACGACAAGTGGATGGCACCATTCTGAAGGTTCATCACCGGCAGGCTTGATAATTCCTTGGGTTACCATGGAGGCGAGTTCTTCCTTAACTTGATCGCGGAAAGCAAAGGGTATCTGGCGTGGAGTGTGGACAACGAAGGGTACTGCACCATCCTTGAGATGGATCCTCATTGGAGAACCGATCATCGGCTGGAGTGGTGTTGTCTTGAGGTCTTCTTTAGTGACGAGAACATCCTTGAACTCCCGTAGAAAAAATTCTCTTGCCTCAGTAGGGGATGTGGTAGCAGAAAGGGGCAATTCCTTGCATCTTTTGACATGCTTAACTTCCAGTATTGGCTTGGGAAAGTCAGGAGAAATAATTGCTAATTCCTTACAGTGGCTGTAAGACAACAATGGTGTTTGGACACCGTCATGGACCTGTATAACTGCAGAACAGGACTGCTTACCCAGAGTAAGAGTGGCTTGGAAGGTACCCAAAGCAGGTGTCATAGCTGAACCGTCGGCAGTTAGAGTTACAGTTGTGAGAATTGGTTTCAAACTACTGTACTCCTAGGTATCTTCAGTAGGTCAAGATGCTGGGGTCCTACCATGGAAACTTCGGCGCCTGTGTCGGGTAACATCTGAATTCGGGATGTAACATCTCCATATGTTAGAAGAACACAGACAGGCTTAGGCGACTTGCCGAAAGTTTCGACTCGACGACAGCTGGACTTCTTTAAGACCTTTGATTTACCTGACGATGGAGTAGCTTTGTCACTTGAAGAGCCACTCTGTGTACTGTCATTTCTCTTTGTCTTACAGTATTTATCGTAATGTCCCACACGGTTACAAAGTCGGCACTGTGCTGCGTTGGCTGGGCACTTTGGAGTCCTGTCCCAATGACCTCGTCCACCGCAGTTCTTGCAGCTGCTTTCTAGGGCTGGGCAAACTTCGGAAGAATGGTGGTTACGTGCACAACACTGGTAGGGATTGGCGGGATTGGGTGGTGGGGTTGAAGAATGATTTTTACCACCTTTCTGTTTCTTGTATGTTGAAACAACACGTAGCTGGGAGGTTGGTGCTCGAATGGCAGAAGTAGCCTTCCTGGCCGCCTCATATGAGCGACAAGTATTGACCACCTCCTGTAGTGAAGCTGTTGCATCAAGAGAGATGAGTTTCTGGACAAGTTCCCCATCCCTGATACCCATGAGAATTATCATCTTCATTTGAGTTTCTTCACACACTGATGAATTCCCCGGACAGACATCCACCTCTTCAGCTATATGCTTAAGTCGCACGTAAAAATCTGAAAAAGATTCTCCCTCAAACTGCTTACAACTTAAGAGTTCTCTTCGGCGTAGGGCTTCCTTGCGTAGACTTTTCACGTGATCCTGCAGCTCATCTAAGACCTCTTCTACTGTTGTCTGTGTTAGGTGGAATATCCAGGGTGTGCTCCAAGATCCTCTGCGTCTCGAGAGTGAGGCACATTCTAAGCTGAATGAGTTGCTTCTCTCTAGGTAGCTTGGATAAATCCACCATGATAGAATAATCTTCCCATCGACGTCTCCATTCTCGAAAAACTTGAAAACTGGCATCTGCTTGAAGGGGAGGCGGGTTCTGGGTGATAGCTTTTTGAGGGGCAGGTATTACTGATGAACTTGAAGATGAAACAGTAGGTACTAACGACGTAGACGATGTATTGACTGAAAGGCTATGTGTGCTGTCAGGTTGGGAGGTAACAGGAAGCAACCTCTGCAACAATGCTGTAAAGCGTGCACTTTCTTCCTGTCGACGTTGTTCGTCTTCTCTGCGTTGAAAATCCTCTTCTTGGCGCCTTCTTGCATCCTCTTGTATTCGACATTGTTCAAGATACTTGATGAAATGAAGAAAATCGGCTACTGAAGCTGATGGAGGAGTTGTATAATGTGGGGTGAGTGGCGGTGGCAACTGGTACACTTCCTCCCCAATTAATCCACCGAGAGCTTCAACATTAGGATTAAATTCATCCTCTACCTCTGCTTCTCGTATATCAGTAGATTCCTCGTGAAATTCCGATTCTGACATGGTTTATTGTAAAACATATCAAGAAGAAATATGTAAGAAATAAAAGTTCAATTTTCTAAAATATTCAGAAATATTATCATTCTTACGAATACGTGCATATTATACTAAGTGTAGCGGTACGGTTCAGGTAGGGAGGGGGAGGAGTCTGTTCGACGGACAGTAGTCACTCCCCTCGGTGACGTCACGGTCAGTTGCCCGGAAGCGTTCAAAGTGATTAGATGTCAGTGTGTCGGTCAAGTTGAATTATGTGCTAAGATCGTTCTTATACTTAATTACGAGAAACAGCACATGAGGAGGTTACTTAACAGTCACTAAGGCACACTGCTCTAAAAGGGTCCACTTATAAGTCACTATGGGCAACGAACACTACACTTAAATGCACATGAACTGCACAATAAATCCAAGGAGATTCACAGGGAGAGTAATGGCGGCTGTAATCGTCGTCTTGTGTTGCTTTAAAACTTGTAAAAGCACTCTCTCTTCTCACAAAATACTCACTGCGCCATGTTGGGGGTGTTCCTGGGAGGTTGGGAAGGAAACACAATCTTGAAATTAACATAAGTTCTATTGAGAAGGTGCAATACACGAATCAAATACAAAAGGCAGGAAATACGTCTGCCTTGGGTGACGAACGACAATACAAGCACATAGTGTGATGCCCCAAGGCTGGGAAGTACATTGTTGCCATGTCTTCGGGGCGTTACCAATCTTAATAATGAAATAGACATCTATGCATAATAACATTATAATATGATGCATATACACATGAATACATAGGGGGTGTATTTATTTACAAGAGACATATAATAAATGAGACACATAATAAATGGGAAAAATCATACATGGCTTTAGGTATGATAATATGTTAACGTCAGTTAATGTAACGGTCTCACATTTTATATATCTACACTTCCCCATGGAACGTGGTTCGAGTTCTCAGGTCTCTTAAGAGACCTCCCTATGAACCATTACACCAGGCATCAGGTCGCCAACTAACTTGGAAGATGATGTTCCTGCTAGCTTTGGCCTCGGCCAAGCGAGTCGGCGAACTTCATGGTCTTTCGTCTGACATCGCTCATTGAAGTGGATGGGTAGAGGTAACGTTCAGCTTCGTCCCTGAGTTTATTGCTAAGACTCAGAACTCGGGAGTATCGGATCCTCGATTCAACTCCTTCGGGATTTCTAGTCTCCGCACTGTAACAGATGACCCAGATCATCTCTTACTATGCCCAGTGAGGAGCTTGAGGCTGTACCTCAAGAGAACAGCCGCAGCCCGTCCTCGTGTGCCAGCACTATTTGTCAGCACAGGAAGGACTAAGAGGAGGGTCACCAAGAACTCCATCTCTACATGGATCCGCAGGGTCATTGACCTTACACTGAATCCAGACCCTCCTCCGTCACGTCGCTCCAGAGCACATGATATCAAGGGGCATAGCTACGTCCCTGGCCTTCAAAAGAAATTTTTCAGTGACGCAGGTTCTTCAAGCTGGGGTGTGGAAAAGACAGACCACGTTTACCTCCCACTACCTGCAAGACGTGACCCACAGGAGACTCGATACTTTTTCTATCGGTCCTGTGGTGGCTACACAACATCTGGTTTAAAACCTCAAGCTCATTATTGGACAAGTAGCAGAAGGTTGAGGGCATTGTTACCCAGTTTTAGTCTGCATGAATGAAAAGGTTTGATTGCCCCTTATTCTTTTCTTCATCATCTCCCCTCTTGGGGGAAGCAGCATCCTGGGTTCTCTGCATAGCTGACAAACCACTGCAGGTAAATCATGCTTCCTTGTGTTCCTAGTATTAAGATTAATACTGTTACGTCCCCATACCCTGATGAGTTGGTATTGGGAAAATCCTAGTATATAAGTTTTCAATCTAAAGAACTTCGGAACAACTTTCTAGGACGAGTCACACTTCTACATACCTTCACACACAGCTTGCGTAGGCCGCAGACCTTGCGTAGCAAGGTTTTAGCGAGGTGCAGGGGCTCCCTATTTCTTGAGTGCTAGCACGCTCAGATAAGGAGACCCTGGGCAAAGCCAAAAAGCCAGACTGGCTGGGATGTCCACCCTTCCTAATGGGTGAGTCGCCCCTATTAAATGGTGTGGTTTGTATTCCAGTTATGGAACAAATGACAAATTCGTAGATCCATCCATCCATATACCAAGATTGGGGGGTAGCCGACATCAACAAATGAAACAAAAATAAAAAAAATAACCGGGGACCTCTCCTCTCTACGTTCCTCCAAGCCTGACAAAGGACTCAACTGAGTTCAGCTGGTACTGCTAGGGTGCCACAGCCCACCCTACCCCGTTATCCACCACAGATGAAGCTTCATAACGCTGAATCCCCTACTGCTGCTACCTCCGCGGTCATCTAAGGCACCGGAGGAAGCAGCAGGGCCTATCGGAACTCACAATCGCTCGCCATTTATTCCTATTCCTAGCACGATCTCTTGCCTCTCTCACATCTATCCTCCTATCACCCAGAGCTTTCTTCACTCCATCCATCCACCCAAACCTTGGCCTTCTTCTTGTACTTCTCCCATCAACTCTTGCATTCATCACCTTCTTTAGTAGACAGCCATTTTCCATTCTCTCAACATGGCGAAACCACCTCAACACATTCATATCCACTCTAGCTGCTAACTCATTTCTTACACCCGTTCTCACCCTCACCACTTCGTTCCTAACCCTATCTACTCGAGATATTCCAGCCATACTCCTTAAGACACTTCATCTCAAACACATTCAATTTCTGTCTCTCCGTCACTTTCATTCCCCACAACTCCGATCCATACATCACAGTTGGTACAATCACTTTCTCATATAGAACTCTCTTTACATTCATGCCCAACTCTCTATTTTTTTTTTTACTAGTCCCTTAACTGCCCCCAACACTTTGCAACCTTCATTCACTCTGATGTACATCTGCTTCCACTCCACCATTTGCTGCAACAACAGACCCCAAGTACTTAAACTGATCCACCTCCTCAAGTAACTCTCCATTCAACATGACATTCAACCTTGCACCACCTTCCCTTCTCGTACATCTCATAACCTTACTCTTACCCACATTAACTCTCAACTTCCTTCTCTCACATACCCTTCCAAATTCTGTCACTAATCGGCCAAGCTTTTCTTCCGTGTTTGCAACCAGTACAGTATCATCCGCAAACAACAACTGATTTACCTCCCATTCATGGTCATTCTCTTCTACCAGTTTTAATCCTCATCCAAGCACTCGAGCATTCACCTCTCTCACCACTCCATCAACATACAAGTTAAACAACCACGGCGACATCACAAATCCCTGTCTCAGCCCCACTCTCACCGGAAACCAATCGCTCACTTCATTTCCTATCCAAAAACATGCTTTACTACCTTTGTAGAAACTTTTCACTGCTTGCAACAACCTTCCACCAATTCCATATAACCTCATCACATTCCACATTGCTTCCCTATCAACTCTTATACGCTTTCTCCAGATCCATAAATGCAACATACGCCTCCTTACCTTTTGCTAAATATTTCTCGCATATCTGCCTAACTGTAAAAATCTGATTCATACAACCCCTACCTCTTCTAAAACCACCCTGTACTTCTAAGATTGCATTCTCTGTTTTATCCTTAATCCTATTAATCAGTACTCTACAATACACTTTTCCAACTACACTCGACAAACTAATGCCTCTTGAATTACAACACTCATGCACATCTCCCTTACCCTTATATAGTGGTATAATACATGCACAAACCCAATCTACTGGTACCATTGACAACACAAAACACATTAAACAATCTCACCAACCATTCAAGTACAGTCACACCCCCTTCCTTCAACATCTCAGCTCTCACACCATCCATACCAGATGCTTTTCCTACTCTCGCTTCATCTAATGCTCTCCTCTCTTCCTCTATTGTAATCTCTCTCTCATTCTCATCTCCCATCACCGGCACCTCAACACCTGCAACAGCAATTATATCTACCTCCCTATTATCCTCAACATTCAGTAAACTTTCAAAATAGTCCGCCCACCTTTTCCTTACCTCCTCTCCTTTTAACAACCTTCCATTTCCATCTTTCACTGTTTCTTCAATTCTTGAGCCAGCCTTCTTTACTCTCTTCACTTCTTTCCAAAACAACTACTTATTCTCTTCATATGAATGACCCAGTTCCTGACCCCACCTCAGGTCAGCTGCCCTCTTTGCCTCACGTACCTTGCGCTTTACTTCCACATTTTTCTCTGTATATTTTTCATACTTCTCTATACTATTACTCTGCAGCCATTCTTCAAAAGCCCTCTTTTTCTCTTCCACTTTTACCTTCACTCCTTCATTCCACCATTCACTGGCCTTCCTCATGCTGCCTCCAACAACCTTCTTGTCACACACATCACTTGCAATCCCAGCAAAATTTTCTTTTACTAACTTCCACTCCTCCTCTAAATTACCAGTTTCTCTTACTTTCACTTCGTCAAATACCATTTTCAACCTTTCCTGATATTTACTTTTTACCCCAGGTTTTTATTAGCTCTTCAACCCTCACTAGCTCCCTTTTACATCCACCTACTCTATTCCCCCACTTTTGCCTCAACTAATTTTCCTTCCACCAAAAAGTGATCAGACATACCGTTAGCCATATCCCTAAACACGTGCACATCTTTCAATCTTCCAAACATTCTTTTAGTTATCAACACGTAATCCATTAACACCCTTTTCTACCACTCTTCCATTTGCCACTCTTACCCATGTATACTTGTTTTTATCTTTCTTTTTGAAAAAGCTAGCACTTATCACCATCTCTTGCTCAACACACATACCTACCAGTCTCTCACCACTCTCATTTTCACCTGATACACCATACTTCCCAATGACACCTTCTACCTTTCCAGCGCCCACTCTAGCATTTAAGTCACCCATGACAACTACATAATTCCTTCTACCCAGTCCTTCTACACACCTAGTTAATTCATTCCAGAACTCATTCCGCTCTTCTTCACTTTCTCACTACCTGGCCCATACGCACTGACAAACGCCCAACATTCCCTACCCAACCTAACCCTTACCCACATTAACCTAGATGATATCTCCTTCCATTCCACTACTTTACCTGTCATCCATTCACTCAGCAATAAAGCCACACCCTCTCTCGCTCGTCCCCTTTCAGTCCCAGACACTCTACCAGACATTTCACCAAACATCACTTCACCCTTCCCTTTTATCTTTCGTAGATAATTTGTATTTTTCCTAACTATACAAACCTTAGCTATTTAACCAAACTTGGCCGCCAGCCCTATCCCCACTTGAAGTCCTACCTCTAAGCAAAGTGAGCTCAATCACAGGTGTGTGAAGGGGAGTGGTAGCAAGCTACCCTCCCTACCCCCGCTAACTAGCGGTGTGGGTAGTTAACCCTCGTTAAAAATTAATGCTTGTCATTTCAGCTACGCCGAAAGTAATACCCCTATTAAATAGCTAAGGTTTTATAGTCTGGAAAAATACAAATTATCTACGAATTTGTCATTTTAGTAAGTGTTTAATTCTGTGTCTTTCCTTTTAGAGATACCCATGATGGTATATTTTTAGTCATTCTAAATGCCTAAAAACTTTACTTGATAATTAGGTCCAGATCTACATTTATGAGCATCTTTGACTATCTAACTGAAATTCAGATTGTAATTTCATTTTTACTATTTGATATTAAACAAGCAAAATCATTCATATATTTGCCTGGAAAGGAGTTGGCAAATACTAATATACCTAATGATATTGTATTCCTATTACCTCCTAAATTAATTAGCCAGAATTATTATAGGTACATAATGTTTAATTGATTGGTATCATATAAATAATTCTGAGAAAAGAAATCGAATATTGTAAACCAATTTAGCCCAACAAATGTAAATGAGAAGGGCTTCTTCCTTAGAAATTTGCTGGTCATATTTTCTGTTTTCATTAAGTATAGCTGTTAAATATAATGTAAAATTCCTCTGAACCTCTTGACATATTTGTAGATCGTATCGTTTTTAGAATTATGTAAAGTTATTTAAAGTGTGCCTGAAGGGAAAATATTAATCCTTTTATCAATTAATTAAAATTAATTCTACAATATTATTAGATAAAAATATAAAAATATTAATCATTAAAACAGAGATGTGAGACTCTTGTATAATTCATAACTGCATTATAGATTATAATGATTATTTCCAATACTTTCTTGTAAATAATAGGTGCTACTTGATAATGTCAATTGTGTAAGAAAAGTTTGTATGGAAAAAAAATTCTTTATTTAAATTGCAATGGTCTTGAATGTTAGGTAATGGCAAAAAAGTGATATTCCAGTGTTAATGGTATAACTACATACAGTATGTTGAATAAGTAAAGGTAGATAGACCAACATTTTGATGTCAGTAATATGGCCATTACTGACAACTAGTTGTATTCAAGGTTCATTATATTTGGAAAGCTGGGAAGAATGCATTCATGATATTGAGTACAAGATATTTGAATATCTCATTATAATCAACATCTTTATAATATCAGAATTACAGTATATCCTAAGTTGAGAAATCCTGGGATTTAGGTTAATTCTTAATATCTCCCTTAAGAAATGTTAAAACCTAAGAGTTTGTTCATTTCTCAAAACTGATATAGAAATTAAAGAATAGTCTTATACAAGAGAGATTACTCTGAACATCATTTGTGCAATAGACTATTTCCTAAAAAGTGTACTTTGCTTAGCAAAGGCTCACTTTATTCAGTGATGTAAGCTGTAGACAGGCTGTGTTGCTGTATTGATCAAATGAGACATTTTTATGATTAGTTTACTCAGCTGATTTTCAGTCTAGCTCAATCATAGGACTGGTCTTGCCTATCTATGTAAATTTTGAAAATGGGCAAAATTTTACACTTTGCCATAATCATAGAGAAGTAAACAAACCATTGCTAAACCCTAAGATTGCTCTCATTTCTGTTATGGATGATGAAGGTGATTCTATATATATTCAAATATTTTTTTATACAATATCATGAATGAACTCTTTCCAGTTCTGACTATAAGGAACCTAGGATAGGACTATAGTAGTAGTCAGTAATGACCATATACTAACATGTCAAAATGTTGGACCATCTACCTTTACTTACTAATATATATAGCTATGCCCTTAGCACTGTTATACCACTTTTTTTGCCATATATTATCCTTCAAGAATAATACACAACGAAATATTTCAAATCATTTCAACTTTTATTTTGAAATATTGTCTTGTTGCAATTTATGCTGTTTAATGTAGCACATTTCCCTATATCAATTTATTATTTTTAAAACCTGTAGTGATTACAAAATAAGAGATTAAAACTTCATTGAACTGTTAAAATATATTTACCATATTCAAACAAACATCTTATGAATTCTGAAGTAAAATGCATGCAAAGAAGTTATTTTTTTTATTTAAGTTTCCCTGATAACCTAAAAAGAAAAAGTATAAAATGGCAAAAATCAAGTGAAACTTAGATTGTGGAGACCTGATTATTCTTCTATTGAACCTGATATGACGAGTGTTCTCCCTGAATGCCCCCCTACCCCTTCTAGCACCAGTAAATGCCTTATTCCCCATGAAAAATGGCGCAAAAGGCTCATGAATTAGTCCTTTCTCTTATCTAGTCACTTATCCATGTGGACTGTTATTAACCTCTCCCCAAATACAGAGTTCCTTAACTCCCCCACTGGGGTATGAGAGCAGCAAAGTCAAGAAGGCTGAACTGTTCTATTTCATTTTGGAACAAAGTCCACTTCTTAATTCCAGTTGTCTGTGTTTTTCTAAAAAAAAAAAAAAAATCATGAAGTCATGATAATAAATGATGGCCTTATTTCCATTAGTTAATATTCCCCTCAAAAGCCTCTTATTCAATGTTGAAACTATTTGATTAGACTTTAGGGTCCAAAGGTATACTTAAACCATACTTGAAGCTTCCAACTAACACAAGAGGGCAGAAGAAAAACTTGGAAATTTACATAAGACTTTTATTGTAGGAGTTATAATGCCAAACATGAGACAGGTTTCAGTAGGATAAGTTGAGTTATATAATGGGAATACAAACACAAAGTCAAATGACATGTACAGTACTGTACATCAAAATCATGAAACCACATTTTATGAAAGCTTTAAATGTCTTTTGAAGAACTGTTAAGTGCATTTAAAGCTTGGAATTTGAGGTTATATATTTCATGATTGTGTATAATGTAAGTAGTGCTTTTTCTAACAATGATAAAATTATTAATAAAAAAAAGTAGGAAAGCCCACCAAGGCCATCCCCTATCCCACCTAGTAACCAGAAACTGACCACAACTGTTTAGTTTTCTTCTGAGAAAGCAATGTTACTAGGCCCTTGAATGCTTTCCTTATCCTACTTTTTTCATGTTTTATTGATAATTTTACAAAATGATATCGGGATTGTAATTCAAAGACTCCAAGAATAGTTTAGAGGTCTCCTGAAGTTGAAAAGTAAATAAATCATTAATATTTGTAGATTAGAAGACAATTTGAAACTTTAAAAGTAAAAAAGTAATTTTTAGGCCTTTCTGCTATCTCAGAACGATCCATTACGACAGACACCTGAAGCTCACTCAAAAGCAGACAAGAATCACAAATGCCAAGTTGCCTCCCTGTCTCGTCCCATTCAATGCACATGATTGAGTCGGGTAAAAGAGAAGAGACTTGCAAGGCTACTGCCCTGACCATCCTTGCTACTTCCAGCAGACAGTCAGATCGGACCGAAGTACACATTCGCCTTACAAGTGGACACCTGAATCACTTTAGCTGTGTAATATAGTTCTCAAATACAACCCTATAAAATATAATGCTGGAAAGCGAATTTACCCTGAAGCACTTTATAAAGCTAATAGTACCATTTAAAAAAGAAATTTATGAAAATGTCTTTTTATTTGAGGTACATATAGGTTTTAATTCAAAGTTGATATGACGGTGACTCCTAATGACAAATATACAATAATTTCTTATACACTTATATAACTAAATAAAGTCATTACTTCACTATAATATCCTCAGCTTATAATTCCTTACTACGACATACTATCCTCAGTACATAAGTCCTTAATATACTATCACCCCCTTACAGTTATTCATAATACACTCCTCATCCTATAATCACTTCCTATACTATCCTCTGCTCATAACTCTACATTGTACTATACTATCTTATATTCAGTGAATAAGGTATCTTCAGCCATTAAGCAAAGAAGATGAATCTTTATTATTTGTTCGGTATTTTTATATCAACTACAAGTTAAGGTCAAAACAGTAATGCTCAAGCTATTTTTAGTAATTAAAATTATTTGATACTTATTGATTTTTTGTCTTAAGAGACTTTAACAAAACGGAAATAAAGTTTAAAATGCCTTTTTTTTCAAGTTACCAGAATGAGCTCAGACACAAGATAGAGACAGACGGATATCACATTCACCAAGTAAGATATTCTCTACTGAAAACCAACACAAGATGAACAGATATTAAATACATGTAAATTATTTAATTTTAGCATTGATACAAACACAAATGTTTTTGAGCTCCTAAATAGCTTAAAATTAAGGTACTGTAGTTGAAAAAAGTACCAAAGGCGGCAAATTTATCTTTAAATTATTAAATACTTAATTATCTATAATACCCAGCAGTTCATCAACATGACTTAATAATGATGAATTTATTATGCAATTTAATTCAGAAAAAAAAAATTAGAAATGATTTTGTAAAAGAGAAACGCAGGACTACGAATTATAACTTCTATAGAAGTTAATCAAAGTTAGAAAAATATATACTTATAAAGAGTGAAGCATCAAACTCAAATCTCTCTGAACAAAATGACAAATAATAATCTATCCTTTATTTCTCAGTGACTTTATGAAGACTAAAGTTTTCTCCTTAGATAGTTCAGCGAATCACATATTTCAAAACTCTAAAATGAAGAAAAGAATTTGCTCTTCTAAGAATTTTCTTATATAAATTTGTATAAAAAAATAAACTCAAGTTAAATACATAGTTATCTCAGAAAATCTATAATATGTAAGCATACTGTTTACTAAAACTTCAAGTGAATTTTTACTCTAATACATTTTAAAGGCTATAACGGGCTATTTCAAAAACTTAAAACACCTATTTTTTTTATATGCTCTGCTTACTAAAGCTAAGGATTCCACACTCTTGGAAAGTACTTTACTGAAGAAACTTGAGTTTGAAGCTTGCCAATGGGCTGACTGACTGGGTGTTGTACTTAATAAACGGATAGAGGATATTTTTCACGTTTTCATATGGTTGAATAAAATTTCTTCATAAGATACGCTACAAAAAATACAAAGCAAAACCCACCCTGACTCTGCATGAATACCCTAATTCATACCCATCTACATAAAAAAACTAACTAAAATCCTTTCGGTCTGAATTCTTTAAGAAAGTACTAACAATAAACAGACTTCACTTGTCTACCTTGGGACATGATCTCAAAAAAAAAAAAAAAAAAAAAAAAAAAAAAAAAAAAAAAAAAAAAAAAAGACAACCTAACTTCTCCATAAGAATCTCACATCAATCACTCGATACTAGCACAACAATCCTTCATTCCTTCCAGTGGAATTCCTAACACTTCCATAGCACACTTTTACAATTAAAACAAACACTGATTGGATCAAGCATAAAAATTTACTACATTTTAACAATTTTCCTATACCAATGTGCAATGAATAACCATTTGAAAGAGTAAAATTTACTTTAAAAACAATTGATCTAAGTACCATTAAGAAATTACCAAATTATATTTGACAAAGAATCCTGTGATAAGTGTTTTTTAAGAGGGAAATTGGACTGAATTTAGGAATATAACCCAGTGCTTGGGTCTGTGAGGCCATTCAGCACCTAAGTGTAACAGGGGAAAAACCATACAGGTGCACTTCGAGACAGAAGAATGGAGACAGGAAAGGAGGAGGTGCAGTTGAAGGCTATGAAACCAGTGCAGCTACAAAGGGCCAGAAGGAACGCTGGCAAAACCGTTAAGTAACGCCTACAGAGAATCTTGTGAGGTCCACTGATGGAACTAACACCTTCTGGGTTTAGAGCGCGAAAGAAAGTTACCCTATTTCACTGTCATGGAAAAAAAATAACGCTAAGGTATCTACGTTATGCAAAATCCAGTTTCCCTTATTTTATTTTCATTACATTTGCAGCTCCATCAAATACTTTTAACTATAATCTTATAATTCCAAATTTAATACTATCCTCGAAGGGTGTGGGGAAAGAATTAATTACAAGGTCATTAGTGGGTGCTTTGGTTTTGACAAGATTATAACCTGAAGAGACATCGAATAACCTTTAATAATGTACTGTAACCTTTTAAATTCTATCCACTTTCAATATGACAATTTTTAATATTGCAAATAACTTGCAAGATTTGTTTTACTTTAATTACTATTCGTTTTCTGAGTGTGAAATTTTTTAATTATTACAATGTTAATCAAAGTTTACGCTAACTTCAAATAGGATAAATTTGTTGGTTATCTAATGAATGAAAAAATCAGGGAAATAGGCTTGGAAACCTAACAAATAAATGCTAAAATACTACACAAAAATTTTAAGGTATAAACTGCACACAATCCAGTGCATAATCTAATAATCTTACAATTTTAATTCATTTTGAATATATCTAACCATAAAGATAGTTGAGGGATTAAAAAAGGGAGTTAAGAAGATTATAAATTATTCATATTTAGAGAATTAATGAACTTTTAAGTTTGATATTAAAATTACTGTATTGTGAATTTTGCAGGTTAAAATATTCAATAAATCTTTTACAATGTTATGAATTTTTCTCAAGGAAGGATACTGTTTAAAGACATGACTATTTCTGCATATCAGTATTGTATTAATGAAAAAAAAAAAAACACTATCCAGAAATCAAGGCATCTTTAAAACACAGGTTATGAGGATGTGTAAATAATAATTTTATGGAAATGGAACTTTCATACCTTAACTAGTATTAGGAAATGAGAAAACCTTTGCCATAAATTCAGGAAACTTCACAACTAAAACACACAAATCTGACAAGATTCTTTGTCAATAATTTATAAACCTAATTCTTCATACCAAATCATTTTCACACCCTTTAAACAACAAAACCACATACACACATTTGGACAGGTTTCGTATCAACGGCAAGATATTAAAAAACTTATTACACAATCAATCTAAAAATGATTAAAGTGTTATTTATCCCTTCTTTATGTCAAGGGCACAAATGACACGAGCCAAGAAACGAAGTGGAATTTATGAACCGAGCTGTGCACCTTTACAGAGAGCCCAGGTATCTCGCCATAATAGAAAGCTCTGAAATGCAAGACTTGAAAATGACCCTCTTACCAAATTCATTGAAACACTTCTGTTAAGTACATTTATCATTAATCTTTAAAATTTGTATTATATCAAAACTGAAAAATTTGGAAATAAGTTACCATCAATTACACATCAACTTCAAAAAGAGTATAAACATGCCTAGAGCACATTGAATCACAATCCTTTCACATTATATAGACTTTCCACTACTTACATTACACAGTTAATAACAAATTTTATGTTTTTTTCATTGACACAAGTTTACACAACTTTACTAGAAATAATAATGGAAGTACCAAAACCTGTACATTTGACATTATAACCTCCTACAATGCAAGTTTCTTAAACATTCTGAAAATTTGATTTAAATAAGATAATTTTATACCAAGTTATAAATTATGACAAATTATTACAAACAAAGAATTTTAAGCTTTTGAGCAAGTTCATAATGGCATAACACAAGACATAATTTTTCATGACTTAAGATGTCAGGCTAAAACCTACAATGACAAGACAACTGGATTAATAAGCACACTAACGTCCAACATGTTTACTTGAACAGGCTGTCAGCCTTCGACAAGTACAATATATTCAAGCTAACATATTGAACTACAGCTCTCAAGACACCAGTAAAAGAATGAACAAAATCTGTACATGGGGAGTAAAATAACAGTCTAAAAGAACAAGTGATTACCCTAGTTAAGATCAGGATCTACCTCATGGACCTTTTAGCCCTTTTTGTGGTGAGGAATAAAATGGCAAATGCTGATGGTCAAAGAGGAGGGGGGATAGTGGGAGACTCAATTAGCCATATGAGGTGAGTCTTTGTTATTTATAAAGAGAGAGAGAGAGAGAGAGAGAGAGAGAGAGAGAGAGAGAGAGAGAGAGAGAGAGAGAGAGAGAGAGAGATATGGGTATTAAGACGAAATTTGACTAATACTTAAGAATTATTCACATATTAAAGATACCATAGTATTCTTTATCTTTAACAAAAGACAGGTTCTAGTTTGTTTTAATTCTTAGAAAACAGAATAATGGGGAATACATTATTTTCAATAAAAGGAAAGCATAAGTTAATTATTGTGCACAGTATTCCCTCAACAATATACAAGAAATTTACAGAATATTATGCTTTTCATATTTTCCTATTTAAAAAAAACAAAGGGGGTGAAGAAAATCTCTCACCAGTTCTATGATTGGCAGATAGCATAGGAAGAAAAACTTGAGGTGCTACATATGAGCAACATACCTTGAATTCCACTGATACAGAAGTTCTCTTTTAAATCTTAACGAAAAGATACAGTAAAAGCAAAGTTATCAAAAATATGTATAAATCTTGACACTACCAACTACAAAGATTTTGTTAATTAGATCTTAATTCACAGAGCAATGCCACATAACTCTGAAGCCTAAAGACTGACAATAAGACTTAAACTCTTGAAAACAAGATTGATTAGAAAAAATAAAACAATAAAATGCTTAAATAGAAACAAGGAAACAAAAAGTGACATGAAATAATCAATCCAGTGAGTGAACAAAATAGCTTCTTAAACCAAGCTGTGTGCGGATAACTCCACACATAAAGAACTTCTCTAAATAATTGCAAAGGTAATATAGTGCTCCAAATAATTTATAGATCACTTCATTATCAAATGAGCATCCAAGAAAACCCTATAGAAGTGTTCTCAAGTGTCCAGAATGACTTGCAAAACCAAGAAGGGTCATGAATAACTAAATGTACAAATGAATAAGGCTAAAAAAACTCCATAGACAAAGTGGTGTCCTGAATAAACAAGTGTGTGCTACATAAAGTTCTGCAAACAAGGGAATACTCAAAAATTATATTTTGATTATAAAATAAATTTTTGAATATACTTACCCGGTGAATATATAATAGCTGACGTCTCGGACGGCTCGACAGATTCCCAAAAACTCGCGAGCGATCGCCATGAAGGTAGCGGGTGTGCCCACCAGCGCCGACTATCAGCCAGATACCGCATATACATGTAAACAGCTCCAGTTCTTCTCACTCCGCTGGGTCTCTATTGGGGAGGAAGGGAGGGCCTATAATTTATATATTCACCGGGTAAGTATATTCAAAAATTTATTTTATAATTAAAAAGGGATTTTGACGAAGGAAAAATCTATTTCTGGGGAGAGACCTGTGACGCCCGGCGAAAAAGTCCTTCTTTGTACTTTTTCTGATATAAATCTTCCAAATATACCAGAGAAAATTAAAAGCATGGAATGCAGAGGTTACAACCCTCGCGCGAGCACCTTGTTGGTGTCGTATATCTAACAAGGGCGTTTGTAAAACACTATTCACAGGCTGTCTTCCATTTAGATAATCCCTTCATCAAAGGGGGAGGGCCGTGACAGGCCCTAGAGAATACAGTTGGGTTACCCTACCGACACCTACCACTCGCGCTCACCAGGTCATCCTTCTGCAAGAACATATGGCTTGGCAAGGAAAAGGGTGGGTCCGTACAAAAATAATCGGGAAGGGTTTCGCCGGGCGTCACAGGTCTCTCCCCAGAAATAGATTTTTCCTTCGTCAAAATCCCTTTTCTGGGTCGACCTGTGACGGCCGGCGAAAAAGTACCAGAGAATGCCTTCCAAGCCCAATAAATTAATAACATAATGAGGAGAATACAATCACCATGTACGACAATACTATGATATAATAAAGTAATCGTCCAATTACCAACCAGCCAAATGACATAGGGAACGTAAGGTTAAATAATAATGACGACAAGGAACCAACTGAGTGTCGAATCGCAAAAGGCATCAAACCTTACATGTCTAAATATATCTAAACATTAAAGGAACGGTAACTACAATAACAGTTAAACCATAGGAATTAAACATGGCAAATATCATAGGGCTAACGAACTACCAAGGAGAGCGGCGACGTGGTGTGAGTGGCGGGTAGGAGGGAGAAGAGAAGAGATGGAAGAAAGGAAGAAGAGGAGATTAATGGGGAGAGATAAGGCTCCCCTCTGCCATCGTCGGGTATTTAAGGGCCTGTAAGATCTTTAGATATTGGCGTTTGACAACCATAGGGGATTTCCAACCCGTATATTTTTTAAAATCATCAAAGTCCCTGTTCTGGAAGTCATTGTTGGAGGCATCTACTGTCCGTATATCATGAGCCTGGGGAAATGATTCCGGATTAGTATGTTTAATGAAGTAGAGGATTTGTTGCCTGATACCGTGAATGGAAATAGTACCTCCTTGTTCCCTGATAACCAAGGGGCCAGACGAGCGGGTGGCAGTTCTAGCTAAAAAGGGGCTTGAGAGTGTGACTGTACACGGAGAAAAATCCTGGGGATGAAGAATAATCTTCCGAGAGGAGCACCTATTTGCGGATCCTCATTTTTTAGCTAGGGAAGCTTTGTCTGGAAAAGGAGTACTTCGGCTGAAGGGAGGAAATCTATGTTTTCCGGGTTTCGTGAGAGCTGCTAGTTCTGATGTTCCATCACCTGAGGCCATAGCCGTTAGAAATAAAGTCTTCCTAAGAAGAGTGATATAAGAGCAGGATTCATTGTCCGTGTCCATCGCAAGTTTGAGAACACCGTTCAGAGACCAAGAGTCCTTTTGTGGCCGAACCGAAGGTCGAAGCCTAGCACATGTTTTTGGGGTTGATGAGAAATAGGAATCAGCTAGGTTAATGTTGAACCCAACAAGGTAGATCTTCTTCAAAGCTGACTTGATGGTGGTTAAAGTGCTAACTGTTAGGCCTTTGTCAAATAGGAACCTCAAGAAAGAGATGGCTAAATGCGGGGACATACGAGTATGGTCTGCACTCTTAGGGGACCTACTAGTTGTTAACGGCCGAATCATATTGGCGAATTGTCGAGTCCCTTTTTGTCCCATTCGATGAAGAGATCGTTTCCGGTTCAATGTTCGCATCTCTACGAGCTGCCAACTTCCTGTAGTCCACAAAGTTAGAGTTTTGGCTATCCTTGAGTAATCTGACACAGTGAGTTTGGATACTCGGGTCTGTTTGAGGAACGGGATCCGGATGGGACTGAGTTTCAACTCGAGGAGGAGAGGAAACCAACTGTTCTTGGCCAGTGAGGTGGTACTAAAGCCACTGCGCCCCGGAAGGAGCGTAGTTTGTGTAAAAGTTTTTAGAAGATTCCCTGGGGGAGATAGGGAAATCTTCTTCTAATGGTTCCAATCCCGGGGTAATGCGTCCATGGCATAAGCCCGAGGGTCCAGGGTTAGGGTCACATAACAAGGAAGTTAGTGATTCATCTGAGTTGCGAATAGATCTACCTGGAGGCCTGGAACGAGCCTGAGTATCCACCGGAATGAAATTATGTCTAGAGACCATTCTGACTCCAGTGGATCCGTCCTGGATAGTGAGTCCGCTCTCACATTCTGGCCTCCCGCTAGGTGAGGTGCTGACAGGAACCAGTTCTCTTCTGTTGCCCAGGCGAAGATAGTGACCAGGATCTGATTCAGGTTGGGTGACTTGGATCCTCCCCTGTTGACGTAGTGTACTGCGTCTGTGCTGTCTGACACTACTCTGATGTGGGTCGACCTCGGAGGAGAGTCTCTCTTCAGGGTCAAGAACACTGCCATGGCTTTGAGAACAATGATATGGAACTGTTTCATGGAGAGTGACCAAGAACCTGAAACATCTGATGTTCGGAGTAATCCCCCCCATCCACTTAGAGACGCGGCTGTATGGAATGTCACTTGTGGAGGTGGGAATTGTAGAGGAACCGATTTGGAGAGGTCCTTCGGTTCGGACCATGGGCGTAGTCTCATTTTCAAGACAGAGGGGATCTTCGAGACCATGTCTCTTATAGGTACTGTAGCTCTCTTTCTCCAAACTCGATTGATGTCTTTGAGTTTGGCTTTTATTAGATCTGTTACTGAAGTGAATTGGAAAAGTCCGAGGATACTTTCTAAGGCTCTTCGGACACCTGTTTGTGTTTGAGAAATTTTTTTTTTTTGATCTTGGAAACTATTCCTCTTACCTTTTGGAAGGGAGAGACAACGTGTGCTTCGAAAGGTCCCACTGAATGGCTAACCATTCTAAGCGGACTGATGGTTGCAGGCGAAATTTTTTGGAGATTGACCCGAAATCACAGGTTGTCGAGAAATTGAAATAATTCCTTCGTAGCTCTGTTGCCTTCTATGACCGGCCGGGCCCAAATGAGCCAACCGGCCAGATAAGCAATGATCTGTATCTCTTGGTTCCTGAGTTGTTCTAACACTCTCTCTCCCAGTTTCGTGAATATCCTGGGATCAATGTTGAGGCCAAAGGGCATGTCTTGAACACAAAGGCTTTCCTGCTTAGGCGGAAACCCAGATAAGAAGAGAAGTTTCGAGCTAAAGGCGCAAGATAATAGTCGTCGGTAAGATCGACAGAGGTGGTGACGGTCCTACGGGGAAGTAAGGTCCGTACCTGAGAGATAGTCAACATCCGGAACTTGTCGCAGAGAATGTAAGTTTAGCTTGACAAGTCCAGGTCCACTCTCAATGCCGCCAAGCCTTTCTTCGGAATTGTGAACAGGTGGCTTTGGAACTTCAGTGATTGATCCCGTTTGATTGCTTCTTCTTGAGTAACCCTGTGGTGTACTCTTCCAGGATGGGAGTGGATTTCTGGGAGAAGGTCACTGGTGGAGGAGGAGGACCTTGTGGCCATTTTCACCTCAAACCTTTAGAGATTATGCTATGAGCCCACAGACCGAAGGTCCAATGGTCTCAAAAGTGGTAAAGTCTACCCCCTACCGGGACCATCGCGTTGTGAGGGGGTGAATCTAGGTACTTTCCTTCTCCGAGCCCCCTTTTTTTTCTAGGTCCGTCTCGATGGCGAGACTGTCTTCTACTCCTGTAGCTTCCTCTCTGGTGTCCACGAGAGGAGCCTGAGGGTTCGGATCTAGGGCTGTATGCAGGTAAAACATCCCAACGGGGTTGGGCTGTGTACCTGGTGAATCAGTGAGGTAGACCACCTGATGAGGGGGATTTGGATGCATAGATGTCGAATCAGAGGGAGGCTGTGATGACGAGTGGGTAACCGACTATCGATTCCTGTCTGATAGAGGCCTCAGACAGAACGTATTTCCCACAACTAACCCGATCAGACCATCAAACGTGTAGGTCGAATTGGAAGGGCAGATCTTGGAATTATCGTACCCCCCAGACTGACAACATCCTGGTCCAGACAGATCGGGCCTGCCCTTTAGGAAATAATACTGTTACCTTCGGTACCTTGTTTAACCTAACCAAGGCAATCTCTTTCAATCGAACGAATCCGTTGAACGGGAATTCTAGTACCTGGGAGTAAATTCTAGGTCCCCCAGAGGGAGGACGTCTATGCCATCCAGATTTATGGTACCATCTATATATGGAACATGTAAGGCAAATCTCTATGCGTTGTTTTTATCGAAGGAGGTTACTTCGATATGCCTGGGGCTGTAGGGGGAAACTTCTGAGTTCCTGAACGGATCCGACTCACTACCATACTTTTGAGCTCCGTCATAGCCCCTTGGTTTTCCCTAGAATGTGTTGCTTTTAGCAGTCACGGTTTATGCAGGGTAACATGAACATCAGGATCCCTTAAGGGTCCTAGGTCGGTGACGTAGGTAATTGCAAAGCTGAAGGCTCAAAATTCATCCCCACCTACCTGCCTGTCCATGGGGTCGTCGTCCAACCTTAGAGAGGACACTCTGAGGAGATAGGGACCTCTAGATGGAGCATTTCTTCCCAACCTTGATAACCAAGGGCGGAGAGCCTCTCTTGCAGGCCAGAGAGATTCATCATCATCCTGACGGGAACCATGTAGGCGAACCTTCTGTAAAAGAAAGGGGACATAAGTCTGGATGTTCCTTGAACTTTGGTTAGTGATCCTATTCACAGGCTGGGATCAGCTGTATAACTCATAAAAATCAATTTTAAAGAAAAATCATTTAATGTACTATCTTTTGGGGTATAGTTCGACACTTGTATTCATGAAATGTGACACTGTTGGCGCATCCGCCACAGGTTGGCCACCCCTGACTCAGACGTTCAGAACCGGGTCTAACATTATTTACTGGCTATTAGTATTCTATTGATTCATCTGTTCACTGACCAGAGTTTCAAGGAACAGTAGATAGCCTCTCATGGCATGGTTAGTCTCGACCCGGCCCTTCATTAGAAGGGGCCAACGTTCGGTTCCCAGTACTGAGTGGAAACTTATTTCTATTTGAACACTATGTTGTATGGATATTTATTCATATTTAGGCATGGTTAGAATTGAATATGCATAAATATAGGCATAATCAATTTATTTCTATTTGAACACGATGTTGTATGAATATTTATTCATATTTAGGTATAGTTAGAATTGAATATGCCCAAATATAGGCACAATCAATTTATTTCTATTTGAACACTATGTTGTATGGATATTTATTCATATTTAGGCATAGTTAGAATTGAAAATGCATAAATATAGGCATAATCAATTTATTTCTATTTGAACACGATGTTGTATGGATATTTATCCATATTTATACATAGTTAGAATTAAATATATGCATAAATATAGGCATAGTTATGTTCATATATATTTATTTGGACTTTCAAGAATAACTAATGAATATTACCAACGCAAATTCAAAGTGTCATTAAAGTAAGTACAGTTTACTTTGTATTCATGTTAAATCCTTTCCTTTACAGCAAAAACAAGAGATTGGCCACCCGTGGTCTGAGTGATCTCTGTCTGTACCGGAGCTCCGGTAACAATCCCCGGTACAAAGGTCCGTCATAGTGACAACGTGAACACCAGAGGAAAACTAATATTAACCTCAATGCTGATCGCCTGTACGATATCCGGTTAAGCCGGAGATTCGATGAAAAGGATCGTAATAACGATATTGTGATTATTTATGAAAAAGGGGTTCATACCCTGATTCTGATCGTCTGATTGATCTCTGTTTGTAACGGAGAACTAGTGACAAAGGTCCGTCATCGTGAAAACGTGATCCTCAGCGGTACGATAACATTCTCTAATACTGAATGTTTGTGTTATCTCCAGTGAAGCCGGAGATTCGATGAAAAAGGGACCGTAATAATGAAACTGTGAAGTCTTCATCGGTATCACATTGTTACCTCCGGTTCTGGCCGTCTGCTTGATCTCTGTTTGTACCGGAGATCCGGTAGCAAAGGCCCGTCACCGTGATATCGTGACTGTTCCCGGTACGATAACATTAACCTCAATGAATGATTGTGTTATCTCCCGTGAAGCCGGCCGTAACGGTGTAATTATGATCAAACATGACAAAGGTTCGTGTGTAAAAGGCTTCAGCCGGAGTCCGAGTGCCGGATTTCACCGTTGCACTCCAAAAATCTGCTCCTGAACGTTAACTAGTTCTCACCCAATGAGTATCCATATAGCGGAGCATAACTCAAGGCGGAGCTAAGCATAACTCAAGGCGGAGCTAAGGGTGTCGGTATAAAACGACCCCAATTAATGACTCATACACTAACATACCTATTAATAGTTTTAGCTATATTAACAGTAACCACATCAATAAAAACGTTTATAATATTAAACGTACAATCATCAACTCTGATACTAAGAGGAGGCCTGAATAACTCGTGATCGTATAAAAACGGAGAACGGGAAATTCACCTCTCTTACTCGAGCTAACAAAGAAAACGAGAGAAGGGATAACTCATATCTGTAGAACAGGGAAAAAGCAGTCTCTGTTTTTGCTCTCAAGGTTACATAATAAAAAACTAACATCACACAATAAAACAAGAACATTAATAAAATTGATTGCTTTTCTTAGTAATTGTAATAACCAAGAACGAAGAATAACGACAACGTAACAAATAAACAAGGATATAGTCTAAATCGAAGCCTCTGAGGCGAGTACAAACTAACAGACTAAATCGCTAAACTTTAATTCGCTATTCTTTAAATCGCTATTCTTCGTAGGTCCAAATTGGACTTGCAAGCAAATAAATACCATAGTAAAAATTAATGATAACACAAAAAGGCCATAAAACGTAAGTGATATAACCTAGATGACAGAGTACCAGATGGGCAAAATTAACTACAATATTTACCGAAGCGAACATAACCCAAAATGGCTGCCGATACCTCGGCAGGACAATCGCTTCCAAAACTAAAAACCACCATATTGGAAACAGAACAAATGCCCGGTACTGTCAAAAGCTGCCAAAACAAACTATGGTACTTAACATTGGTAAGGGTGAAGTATCAACGTCAGTCATGTTGAATTAACGACAATCACTTCGAAAAACACTGGGCAAAACACTTATCAACTTAGCGGGCAAGTCCAAAACAGAAGGATGGTTTGGTGAGCGCGAATGGTAGGTGTCGGTAGGGTAACCCAACTGTATTCTCTAGGGCCTGTCACGGCCCTCCCCCTTTGATGAAGGGATTATCTAAATGGAAGACAGCCTGTGAATAGTGTTTTACAAACGCCCTTGTTAGATATACGACACCAACAAGGTGCTCGCGCGAGGGTTGTAACCTCTGCATTCCATGCTTTTAATTTTCTCTGGTATATTTGGAAGATTTATATCAGAAAAAGTACAAAGAAGGACTTTTTCGCCGGCCGTCACAGGTCGACCCAGAAATATCATTTTTAAATATTAAACTTAGCCGGTGAATATATAATAGCTGATTCACACCCATGGTGGTGGGTAGAGACCAGTATTAATACAATATAGGCGTATATGCTTAGAGTTTTTGACAGTTATATCATAACAAAACCCAAATAAATATAGGTACCTGGTAAGGAAGCTGACTCTGACGATTACTCTGCCTTGTTAGTCCGCTTTCCTCACGAAGCCCAGCCATCCTCTTAGGATGCTGAAAGACTCCCAGGAGCTGAAGTATCCAGGGCGACAACCCATACAACAGGACCTCATCAAAACCCTTAATCTGGGCACTCTCAAGAAATGACATTTGACCACCCGCCAAATCAAAAAGGATGCGAAAGGCTTCTTAGCTTTCCGTACAACCCAATTAAAACATTTCAAGAGAAGATTAAAAGGATATTGGAATTAAGGGAATGTAGTGGTAGAACCCTAACCCACTACTGCACTCGCTGTAACGAATGGACCCAGTGTGTAGCAGTCCTCATAAAGAGTCTGGACATCTTTTAAGTAAAATGACGCGAATACCGACTTGCTTCTCCAAAAGGTCGCGTCCATAATACTTCGCAGAGATCTGTTTTGCTTAAAGGCCACGGAAGTTGCTATAGCTCTTACTTCGTGCGTCTTAACCTTAAGCAAGCAACGGTCTTTTTCACTCAAGTGAGAATGAGCCTCTCGGATCAAAAATCTAATAAAATACGACAAAGCATTTTTAGACATAGGCAATGAGGGCTTCTTAACTGAGCACCACAAGGCCTCAGATCCACCTCGTAAGGATTTGGTACGAGCTAAATAAAACTTAAGAGCTCTAACTGGACACAGTACTCTTTCAAGCTCGTTGCCTACGATCTCTGATAGGCAAGGTATATCAAATGACTTAGGCCAATGACGAGAAGGCAGTTCGTTTTTGGCCAAGAAACCAAGCTGAAGTGAACATGTGGCTTTATCTGTGGAAAAGCCGATGTTCCTACTGAAGGCATGGATCTCACTGACCCTTTTAGCCGAAGCCAAGCACACTAAGAAAAGCGTCTTGAGGGTGAGATCCTTCAGGGAGGCTGAATGTAATGGCTCAAACCTGTCGGACATTAGGAACCTTAGGACCACATCTAAGTTCCATCCAGGAGTTGCCATACGACGCTCCTTAGAGGTCTCGAAAGACTTAAGGAGATCTTGGAGATCTTTATTATTGGAAAGATCTAACCCTTTATGTCTGAATACAGACGCCAACATGCTCCTGTAGCCCTTAATAGTGGGCGCTGAGAGGGAGCGAACATTTCTCAGATGTAGGAGAAAGTCTGCGATTTGGGCTACAGAGGTAATGGAAGAGGATATAGATGATGACTTGCACCAGTCTCTAAAGACTTCCCACTTCGACTGGTATACTTTGATGGGAGAAGCTCTCCTAGCTCTCGCAATCGCTCTGGCTGCCTCCTTCGAAAATCCTCGAGCTTTTGAGAGTCTTTCAATAGTCTGAAGGCAGTCAGACGAAGCGCGGGGAGGCTTTGATGAAGATCCCTTACTTGGGGCTGCCGTAAGAGATCCAGCCTTAAAGGTAGACTCCTTGGAACATCTACCAGCCATTGAAGTACCTCTGTGAACCACTCTCTCGCGGGCCAGAGTGGAGCAACCAATGTCAACCTGGTCCCTTCGTGAGAGGTGAACTTCTGCAGCACCTTGTCTAGGATCTTGAAAGGTGGAAAGGCATAAACGTCCAGGTGAGACCAGTCCAGCACAAAAGCATCTATGTGGGCTGCCTCTGGATCTGGAACTGGAAAGCAGTAAGTCGAGAGCCTCTTTGTCAGAGAGAGTCGCAAAAAGATCTATGGTGGGTTGACCCCATGTCATCCATAGCTTCTCGCACACAGCCTTATGCAACGTCCACTCCATGGAGATGACTTGTCCTCTTCTGCTGAGGCCGTCCGCCAAGACATTAATTTTCCTTGCACAAATCTCGCCAAAGGAGAAAATGGAGTTCCTTCTGATCCGTGGATCAAAGACCCGAGCCTTCCAGACTGTCCAGTGGAGCTCCCTAACCCAAATCCGATGCATCTGAAAACAACACATGGTTTGGGTTCTTGATCGCAAGAGAAAGACCTTCTCGAAGTCTGATGTTGCTGTCCCACCAAGTCAGACATGTCTAGACTGAGTTGGAGATTGGGAAAGAGATACTCACTAAGCCCTTCACCTTGTTCCAATGGTTTAGGTGAAATTGGAAGGGGCATAGGTTGAGTCTCCCCAGAGAGATAAACTACTCCAGCGATGAAAGAGTTCCCACGAGGCTAGTTCAAACTCTTACAGAGCAACTGTTTTTCTCTTGCAAGTGAAGGACTTTTAACAGAGCTTGTTCCATTCTTGCGGGAGACGAAAAGGCCCGAAAAATCAGACACTGTCTCTCCATTCCCAAATAAAGAATAGTCTGGGATGGGGTACTGTAAGTTACGACTTCTCTACGTTCACTACGAGACCTAGCTCCTTGGTTAGGTCTAATGTTCATTAGAGGCTCTCCAGACAGCGATATAATGACGACGCCCTGATTAGCCAGTCGTCAAAATAAAGGGAGGCTCTGAATCATCAAAAAAATGTAGAAAGCTTGCTACATTTTGCCAGGGCCTTGTAAAAACAAGAGGAGCAGGAATGAGGTCGGAGTACAGTGCTTGACATTGGTACATTACTTTCCCGTCCACAAACCTCAGATGTAGTTGAAAGTTTGGATGAATCGGGATGTGGAAGTATGCATCCTGAAGGTCGAGAGAGACCATCCAGTCGCCTTCCCTTAATGCTGCCAAGACAGATTTGGTAGTCTTCATCGAGAAGTTTGTCTTGACAATGAACACATTGAGCGCACTTACATCTTAAGTACCCCTGCAGTGAACGTGGCTGCCAGATCATTGGAGCCATCCCTGATAGCCTTGCTCCTGCAGAGAACGTGGCTGCCAGATCATTGGAGCCATCCCTGATAGCCTTGTTCATGCATGACATAATTGTACAGCAAAACTTCAAACGCTCGAAAAAAAACTCCTAACAGGAGATGGTCTAGCTCTGAAGCCGACCATAAAATCTTGGAGCGTCTCATGGCCAGGCGACGGGGAGAGTCTATGAGGCTTGAGAAGTCTCCCTGGGCAGAGGCAGGAACTCCCAAGCCGAGAACTTCTCCCGTGTCATACCAGACGCTCGCTCTATAAGCCAGTTTAAAAGGAGGGAAAGCAAAGGCTGTCTCCCCCAAACTCCTCCTGGTGATCAACCAGTCGCCTAGCAAACGTAAAGCTCTCTTAGAAGAGCGAGAGAGCACTAGCTTAGACAACAACGGCTTCGAAGTAGCTAGGCCTAGTGTAAACTCTGACGAAGGCGAACGAGGAGCAGCAGTTACAAAATGGTCCGGACAAAGATCCTTAAAAATCAGCATGATTTTTTTAAAGTCCATAGAGGGCTGAGCAGTTTAGGCTCCTCTCCGTCTGACAAAGTCCCCAAAGGAATATCAGTAGGAGGAGGATCAGCAACTTCCTCATCTGAAGGAACCTCGTCCGACAATTGCCGAGTCTCATGAAAAGGAGAGACCTGCCGCGGTGGCAATGCTTGACAAGCAAAGTCCACACGCAAAGGAGCATCAGTAGCAGTCAAGGACGCTACGTCATGTAACTGCTTAAAGGACTGACCAGCAACAGCAACAGGAGCGGGAGGACGCTCGACGTCAAGTCGAGACTGCCTTGACTGCCTAGATTGAGCAGTCAAAACAACCCTTGACTGCGGTGCTTGACGCTCAACGTCAAAACAAGGCAACTGAGATGGTTGGCGAACGTCCTGAACGTCAACACGAGCATGCGGTGGTGGCTGAACGTCAACAAGCGGCTGAAAGTCAACACGGGACTGCATCGAGTGAGGCTCCAAGTCACGTGACTGACGTGACTTTGTAACGTCAACAGGACGAGTAAAGGCTCGTTTGGGCGGCTGAAGGCCAGGATCTCGATCAGCGTAACGGCGAGGATCATTGTGAACCTGCTCAACGGTATACTCCTCCATAAGAGAGGCAAGCTTATTCTGCATATCCTGCAGGACAACCCATTTAGGATCAACGGGAGTCGGTACGGGTCGAGACGATGGTAACGTCTGTGACGGCAAAACATTGCCTTTACTAAGACTCTCGGAGCCCGTGTTACGCTTTTGTTTAGGCGGCGAGCAGTCTTCCGATGACTGCACAGGGTCAGAGCTGTCCCAATGGCTACAGCCAGGACGCTGGACCTGTCCTGAAGGGACTGACTTCCGCTTTAAGGGTCTAGAAGCTTTGCTCCAAGGTTTCTTTTGCGAGAAGCCTTCGGATGACGAGGAGAAAACAGCCTTGCTCGTCTTATGGTAGGGGCGATCTTGACGAGACACGCCCGATACCACAGAGGGAACGTCTGTTCGTTGGTTAAAGCCTCTCGTCCCCTTAAGTCCTACGACATTACTTCTCCCTGGTGCAGGGGAGCCTGAAAGAGGTCTCGGACTAGGTGAACGACAAGCACTAACAGACGAACCCTCGGTCGCAACACTAAAAACACTTTGCGCACTTATCACTTTATCACTACGATTTTCTGTTTTTTTGCACTTACTTCACTGATATCGTATTTTTCAATAATTTCACATTAGGCATGAATAAAACTGATTTCTACCTGAAGCACGCAATTCTCCCTTACATCAAAAGGTGATAATTGCGAAATGAGTCGTATAATGTAAGCACATTAGTACATGCAAAAATCAGTAAACATATATATCGAATAAAACGGAAATATATAAAGTTAAAAAGGATCAGTGACTGGGGAGGAGACTAAACACTAGTTCATTAAAGACTACGTTTTCAATCTCTCACCGTACAGTGCCTTGGGACGAGAATAAAAACTAAAAACGTTTTATCCTTTCTCCCCGTACAGAGACTTGGGACGAGAGTAAACTGAATCGAGAACGTTACTCGCTCCTAAACTCCCTTGGGACGAGAATAAAGATCGGATCGTTCTCTCTTCCTCTCTCTCTCTTGTCACATACAAAAGAAAAGCCCACTCACCCTTCGTCAATAAACAGGTTATTTGACCAAAGGAAAAAACTGAAAGGACTAAGAAAATGAAAATTAACAAGTTCCTTTAAATTAGTATTTAAAACACTTCAGTTTGAAAGAAGAATGAACAAAACGTCAAAATCGATTTATTCTTTCTGCAAAGTGAAACCGTGATTCTCTCTTTCTCTATCGTAACGATAGAGCGCAAACTGCGTAGCATAAATAAACCAAACGTTAGTTCATCTTTGAAAAAAAACAGCACGAAGACTATTCAAAGAATATCTTTCTTAAAATATTTTCTAAAAAATATTCATTTCATAACTCTTACAGAGCAAATGATTTAAACTTAACGAAAATAAAAGTTGAATGGGCTCAACGTTGTTTAACTTCGGTTTCCAAGTTAGGACCGCCTACTCTCGGACTAGGGGAGGAATAGGTAAGGCCGCATATAAACAAAACATTAAAATTTATCTTGATGTTTAGTATAAATGGAAAGCTAATCGAAGAGGCCTAATAAAGGCGGGTGAGATATAAAATATATAGAGGAAAATCTATAATTATCAACAATGATTTTTAACGTGATAAAATAATTACTAAAAGCCTAAAACACACTTCCGTACACTGAGGGAAGGGTCGGCCATCTTTACTCAATGGAAAAAAACCAGAGATAAAAAAGCAAGGGCAAAACACTTTTACTCTCCTTTCAAAAGCATTTCTTTTGAGGATAGTATTGAATAATCCAACACGGCGAAAGCAATAAAACCAAAACCAAGTACTTCACCAATTCGGTAGAAAACTCGAGGTCATAAAGCGAGTGGAATCGACTTGTCGATGAAACCGACAAAGAAGAACTGGAGCTGTTTACATGTATATGCGGTATCTGGCCGATAGTCGGCGCTGGTGGGCACACCCGCTACCTTCATGGCGATCACTCGCGAGTTTTTGGGAATTTGTCGAGCCGTCGGAGACGTAAGCTATTATATATTCACCGGCTAAGTTTAATATTTAAAACTGGTAAATCAAATAAGTGCCTCAGATAGCATTGAATCAGCAAACTCCTAAAAAAAATCCACAGATAAAAAGGATTCCACTATTACTACCTAGACTAATCAGCATCCCAAATAACCTAAAAAATTTAGAACTTTAATTTCTCCAACAATCCATAGCTAAGGAGATCCCCAAATAACACCAAACACCAAGGAGTACTACGAAAGAAGTTTCAAGTAAATTAAAACTAAGGAGTATAATCCCAAAAGTTTGGTAAATCAAGGCATTGCCCCGTAGCCAATATTTACTCAGAGAATATTCTTAAAACATGGGGAACTCCACAAGACATTCTCAAACAGAAAGTGGCCAAAAAAAAAAAATCTTCAATAATAAAAAAAATGCTCTTCATACCACAAAGTGACTGATACTAAAATTTAAAATGCAGAATTATCTGAAGAAAAAAAAAATCTGTAAACAAGGATAGCTCACAAACTACTCTAGAGAGCAAGGAATTCCCAAAGTAACTCAACAGACCCAAGCATAAATACGCAGGATGTGAGAATTTCATGTAAGGAGATACTTTAAACCAGGCCGTATCACCCTCTCACAAAAAATGTCAAGGAACAATTTTAAATCTCTCAAAACCAACCTGATCATTTAAAATTTGTCAGCTAGAGTGACCTAAAAAATTTCCTTAAGGTTGGTATATTCTTGAAACTTACAAGAGCCTTGTACGTATAGCTTTGCAATCCTAAGTATGAAGGAAAATATTTTGAAATGATAAATGAATATCATAATCGTTTACATAATTTTCTTAAAAATGTTTAGGACTCATAATTAGTGCCAAAGAGAAAAGCATAGACATATTGATGCCCTTAAGGTGAATATCCCTCGGAATCAATATGAATATTTATTACCATTATTTAGAACTATACTCCATCGGCTCCTTCATGGCAATCCGGGCGTTGTCTCCTACGTTGCCAAATGTCCTTCTTTGGAGTGTTTAAAGGCCTACCGCTCCTGTTTACCCTTTTAATCCCTGCGCTCGAATGTCTCCTGGGGCAATATACTGGACCTTTCTAGGGATTATCCCATACTACTGAGTTTCGCATTCTCTAATCAACTCGTATGTGTGAATTTATCTACCTACACTCACAAATTCCATCTCGTGGAGGCTCTACCATTTGTTATATATATATATATATATATATATATATATATATATATATATATATATATATATATATATATATATATATATATATATATATATGTATATATATATATATATATATATATATATATATATATATATATATATATATATATATATATATATATATATATATATATATGTGTGTGTGTGTGTGTGAGAGAGAGAGAGAGAGAGAGAGAGAGAGAGAGAGAGAGAGAGAGAGAGAGAGAGAGAGAGATCCTGTGTAAATTTAGGCAGGTAAACTGAAATAGTGTCATAAAGATACATGGGTTACACAGAATTATCGACAACAATTAAATATATTATCTATACGTAGTATAGACGCCCAATTATCTTCATTAAGAGTATCCGATACACTTTTTTATATTCTCATGCCTTCTTTCTATGGACTTTGTTCTAGCTTTGCAATTTACTTTGAATATTTTGTTTTAGGTTTGGCACGTTTTTATCTTCAAAATATAAGATACTTTTGCTTGAGTGTCATACCTGATGAAAATATCAATTTGTGTTTCATAGTCTTTGTAAGGATTTATCAAAACAAATAGATGATAGTTTTGAGTCATGAATGTTATACTGATAACGATACACAAGAATGCCAGGATTATAGAGATTTATTTCTGCACATCTTTTATATTAAAAATATGTAACATTTTTTTATTTGTATAACAAGGACTTCCTTCCATGTTCTTGGTAGGGCGACAGACTCCTTAATGACTGACTGTTTTGGTTGAGCCGTCTTTATGGAGACACACGCTGTTTGACATATTCATATCCTGAGGTCAGCTTAACGCCTGAGAAGGATGTGGCAGCGCTGTAAAATTTTTCTGCCACGTTTAAGAAGAAACGTGTAATTTTATTGTTATTAAAAGTAAAGAAATTACGAGGGCATTTAATAATCGCGAATATTTATTATTAATTAATTATATTTACATTTTTTTAACTTATGCTGCCTTCATACACCATACAACGTGATGGTAATATTTGATATGGCATCGCCGCTCCCAGCCCAAACCCAGCTTTGTTCGCCTTAAAGGATCCGATAGAGTATAGTTATTGGTTGCTATTGATTTCATCAATCCATTTAATTCTCTGGATATTTAGAAATATTCTAAATTCAAATTTAATTTCAATATGTTCCTCCAGTAACCATTGGAGCATAATGATTTTAACTATTCCTTAATGAGGATATCAACAGGAAGCCTTCAGAAAACCTGAGATCTAAAGAAAGTAAGCTGTGAAATCATCATTACATTTTCGAATGAGATCTACATTTTCCACAAAATATAGAAAACCCACAACAAACCTATCATGAAAAGAGAAATAAATCTTGAGTCTAAATCATTGTTGCAGGACTTGATTAGGAATAAATTTTCCATCTAAATAACCTTTGAATTTTGTAGTACTGTATGCCTTAACTACTTAGAAATACTAACATTTCCAACTCATCAAACCATCAACAATTAACCGACGATAATAAGTCAGCCTTCAGCAAAATTCATGAAAAAGAGACCTAGGAAGACTTTTGTTATAACATCCACCCACAGATTCTCCGAGAGAATAAATTTCTATACAAAACCTTCATACATAATTACTGTACTTACTAACAACATAAACTTGATAGCTTACCAAAGTTACCACTGTACCTACAAACTAGTCACTTAACATAAGGTAAGAATTATGAATTAACCAAATCATGTATATCATGAGCAAGTCCCCAGATTATTCAACATCATGTGCAGGCTTCACATAAAAAAGAACATGATAGTTAAATTAAATTACTACTACGGAAACTATATTATTCGCAGAATTGTAGCATCTAAGCCGAAAGCTCTGAAAAACCCAAACAATCACATCATGGGTGTTGTGTCATTAAGGTGCATATGATATATTCTAATTAAAGACAAAGCTTAATGACCAATAAATATCTACAGAATAGGAAGGCTCACTGTAAAGTAAGGATAGAAACAAACAATTATATCATCATAAGCTAAAACAGGATAAAAAACCTGGAATTGTTAAGTAGCTTTCCAATCTATCAGCCTTAGTCCAATATACACAGGTGCTACCATGAGAACAGTATCATAGAAATACAATGAAAAAAGGGATTTTGACGTAGGAAAAATCTATTTCTGGGCGAAGGACATGTGCCGCCCAGTGAATAAGCTCCATTTAGCACTTATTCTTAGGTAATTTACTGCTAAATATACCAGAGAAAAAATGTAAAGGAGTGCTAGGTTAACTAGCTCGCTCACCTATTGGTGTCGGTATAAAATTGGGCGTATATTCCAGAGGTCCCGCACTATTTAGATTAATCCACGACAGAAAACCCCAATAGAGGAGAGCCGTTCAACCTCACTCGGTACTACTAACAATGCATCCGCTCAGAACCCAACTCCTTAGCACCCAAAGTTTGGGGACTCCAAGGGAGAGGAGCTGGGAGGGTTCACTGGGCGGCACAGGTCCTTCGCCCAGAAATAGATTTTTCCTACGTCAAAATCCCTTTTCTGGGCTCGAACCTGTGCCGCCCAGTGAATCTATACAAGAGAAAAATGTCACCAAACTTGCAAAATAAAGGAAAAAACATAAGCGTAAGGGAAATACAGGATGCTTTAATCAGAGATGAGTACCAAAAAACAATTATAAGGGTATCTTAAATATGAACATAAATCCAATAAGGTAGGTATAATAATGCCCTGAGTGATAATATATACAGATACTCAGGAGCATAAAATTTACAAATATAATAACAGTATTCAGGTGCGAGACCAACGAATACAATAGGGTATAAATGAGGCAGGTAAGAGGGAGAGATAAAGAGTCAAGGCATTAACCTGTGAGTTACTTGGGAGTAACTACGCTCCCTGCGGCTACTGTAGAAAATTTTAGGGCTTCCAAATGTTTAAGGTAGTGTTTCTTGAACACTGACGGTGATTTCCACCCTGTATACCTGGAAAGGTCTGTAAAATTCATGTGGTGAAAGAAGTTCACCGAGGTGGCAACCGCCCTGATATCATGTGCAAGAGGAAAAGAGTCAGGGTTAGCTTGTTTAATAAAATACAAAATTTGTTGCCTGATCCCTTTAATAGTAATGGTACCGCCTTGTTCTCTAACGAATAGAGGCCCCGAGGAGTTAGAGGAGGTCCGGGATAAATAAGACCTAAGAGTAGTGACAGGGCACAGCGACGGATCTTGCGTGAGGGGAACAATTTTCCAGGAGGTCCATCTGTTTTGAGGGTCTTCATTCTTAGCCAAAAAGAATTTGTTAGGAGAAAGAAGGACCTCGCCTGAAGGCAGAAAGTCAATATGACCCGGGTCTCTCGACAAGGCTGCCAATTCAGAAATTCTTGCCCCGGAAGCCAAGCTCACCAGGAAAAGTGTTTTCCTGAGAAGGGGCATGTAATCACAAGAACTGTTAATGGTATCAGAAGCCAATTTGAGTACGTCATTAAGGAACCAGGTCACCGGGGTAGGACGAGTAACCGGTTTCAGTCTGGCACAAGCTTTCGGAATTGAAGCTAACAAAGAGTCGGTTAAGTCTATGTTAAAACCCACTAGGAAGATCTTTTTCAGAGCCGATTTAATAGTGGTGATAGTATTGGCTGCCAGACCTGATTCTAATAAAGATCTAAAGAAAGTGACTGTAAGGTTCAAGTTCATACAGTTCACGTCTGAGTTTATTAAAAATTTTGCCAACTTTTTAACTGCAGAGTCATACTGGCGGATGGTGGAATCTCGTTTATCCGATTCTAGGAACAAGGTGTTTTGAGGATCAATATTGGCACCATGCATAGCCGCAAACTTCATAAAGTCCATAAAGTTAGGGCGCTCTGAATGTTTGAGAAAGCGTACACAACGCGTGTTTGTACTATCTGAGACAGAACCGGATTGGGTATCGGGTGAGGGTATAGCTTCAACTCCCGCAGGAGAGGATACCAGTTGCTCTTGGGCCAGTTGGGTGCGACCAAGGCTACTTGTCCCTTGAAGGATCTCAGTTTGTCTAGAACTTTCAGCAAAAGATTCACCGGGGGAAAGAGATAAATCTTTTCCCAGTTGTCCCAATTCTGTGACATGGCGTCTGTGGCGTAAGCCTGAGGGTCTAGATTGGGAGCCACATATACTCTCAATTTGTGGTTGGATTCCGTGGCGAAAAGGTCCACTTGGAGACCGGGAACCTGAGAGAGAATCCACCGAAATGACTTTAGATCGAGTGACCATTCCGATTCTAGAGGGGAGGTCCGGGACAGGGCGTCTGCCACTACATTCCGGACTCCCGCCAGGTGGACAGCTGAAAGATGCCAATGGTTCGAGGCTGCTAGGGAGAATATGGCTACTAGAACATGGTTCAGAGGCCCTGACTTTGACCCGCCTCTGTTGAGGCAGCGGACCACCACTTCGCTGTCGAGGACCAGACGAAGGTGTTGTTTCTTGGGAAGAGCGAGACGTTTCAGGGTTAGAAGAACTGCCATGGCCTCTAGCATATTGATGTGAAAATGGCGGAACAAGGGAGTCCAAAGACCTTGAACTTTCTTGAGCTGAGAATAGCCGCCCCAACCTGATAAGGATGCGTCTGTGTGAATGATTAATTCCGGAGGCGGAAATCGAAGGGGAACTGACTTTGACAGACTGTTTGCTCTTGTCCAAGGAAGAAGTCTTTCCCGTAGAATGGGAGGAAGGCGGACTTTCCTGTCCCGGAGCTTCCGGTTCGCCCTCGAACGCCAGACACGATTGATATCTTTCAATTTTGCCTTCAGAAGAAGATCCGTCACTGAGGCAAACTGAAGGGACCCCAGAATCCTCTCTTGGAGTCGTCTGGAACTTACTTTGTCTTTGAGAAAGCGTTTGGTGTTCCTTGCAATCTCTAACCTCTTGGGTCTGGGAAGACACAGAGTATGAGATATAAGATCCCATTGCAGGCCGAGCCATTGGAACTTCGATTTTGGAAGAAGACGGGACTTCTTGAAGTTGATCTGGAAGCCTAGAGATTGAAGATAATGGATGACTTTGTGAGTGGCTTTTAGGCAATTTTGGGAGGTGCCTGACCAAATGAGCCAGTCGTCCAGATAGGCTACTACTTGAATCCCTTGATTCCTGAGTTCCTGAACAGCGACTTCTGCTAGCTTTGTGAAGATCCTTGGGGCGATGTTGAGCCCGAAAGGCATCACCTTGAAGGAGTAACTTTTGTCCCCTAAGCGAAAGCTTAGGTACGGACGGAAGTGTCTCGCTATCGGGACGTGATAGTAGGCGTCTGTAAGATCGATAGAGGTGGTGACGGCCCCACGGGGAAGTAAGGTCCGCACCTGCGAGACGGTAAGCATTCGAAACTTGTCGCATTGAATGGACAAGTTGAGAAGGGATAGATCTAGAATCACTCTTCTCTTGTCTGAATCCTTCTTCGGGACACTGAACAGCCGACCTTGAAACTTCAGATGTTTCGTTTCTTGTATGGCGTTCTTTTGTAAAAGATCCTGGACAAATTCGACCAGGTCCGGAGTGGAATGTTGACGAAATTTGTTCGGAGGAGGAGGTCCTTGAATCCAACTCCACCCCAGTCCCTTGGAGATGATACTGAACGCCCAGGGACTGAACCTCCATTTGTTGCGGAAGGCATAGAGCCTCCCCCCTACCTGCTGCACCTCAGTATTGGTTTGAGGAGTTGCCTCCACGTCCGCCTCGGAAGTTCTTTCCTCTGCGAAAGGCTCTTCCCCTGCCTTTGTTCTGGTTAGAGCCACGGTGGTAGCCTCTACCTCTACCATAACTCTGGGAAGAGCTATGAGCCTCGTAAGACTGGTTAAAGGCAGGGGAAGTGGCGGAGGCACCAGAAAGCTGGCTCTTAGGTAGCAGAACGGTGACATAGTCATCCGAAGGAGCCCGAGAGGTGGAAGGCTGTGCAGGGACAACAGAAGATGGAGGAAGAGGCAGCCGGAAGTTGGATGAAGCACTCTGTTGTTGCCTGAACTGGGTGGAGGTATATGGTCTAAGCTTCTTCCTACCCCGGGCTTGATAATTTGCGGGGTCATACTTGCGTTTAGGGGTCAAACCCCAACGGGCTTTAAGGCTCTGATTAACCCTAGTGGCCTCCGCCAAGACTTCCTCTACGAGATCCTCGGGGAAGAAATTTGAACCCCAACAGGAGGACCGGATGAGTTTATTAGGTTCATGCCTAATCGTCGCCTCAGCTAGGACATGCTTGCGACATCTGCGTTTAGCAGTAGCGAAGTCATACAAGTCATAATATAAAGACTGTAACGTAGCCTTGTTGAGAGACTTAAAAATACTCTCCGTATCGTAAGTCAAGGCTATCGACTCCGTGGATGTGGCCAGGTTTAGAGTACGGCCCACACGTAGGCGGGAATCATATTCCTGTTTAATGAGGGATTCCGGGAGATGGGGAAGCTTCTCACTAAACAAGACTGAGGCACAGTCTGCTGCAAGCTTGCCGGAGGTAAAGGTGGTATGGACGTTGTCCCAACACTCAATACCTGAGGGAAGAAGGAGGGAGATTGGATCCACCTCTTGGATGGGAGGCAAGGGCTTCTCCTCCAGAGCATATTGAAAGGCAAGCTCTGCTACCTTATTGACGCATGGAGTCAAGGTGTTCTTGTCCATTAAGAACATCGTAAAGGAGCTTTTATAAGGCGTCAGCATGGTGTTAGTGCAGCCGATGTCATTAAAAAATCTGGCCCAAACAGATTGGGCTTGCTCCTTCAGGAAGATGACCGTCTCTTTGGGGACCTTGTCTAATCGAACTAAAGCTTCCTCGGTAAGCCTGGCATAACCATGAAATGGAAATGCCAGACCAGGAGGAAAGAATTCAAAGTCCTCTAGAGGACGAGTGCCAAGGCCCTCCAGAGTCAACATTCCGTCTGAGAACGGGGAATGAAGAGCCATCCGCCAGGGGTTGTTCTTGGCAAACGGCGGGAGCTTAGAGGCATCCGGGATGAGAGAGCTTTGGACTCTCTCCGGAGCTCCTTGCTCTAAAGCCCCAATTCTCTGACCGAAGTTAGAGAACATCGTGTCCATCCTCGACTGCATCTCCGAAACCAACTTTGCCTGCATCTCCGACACGATGCGAAGCATGGCTGATTCGGAAAGGCCCGGGCTAGCAGCAGGAGGGGCGGAAGGAACTCCCGGGTCGTGAGACTTAGAGGAGGAACCAGAGGTCTTTGAAGACGGGTTCGAACAATGTTTAGAGCCATGAGAAGTCTTGTGAGGCTTGCGAGCTTTGGGTAAGGTCCTTGAAGTAGACTTATCCTTAGGGGGAACCGGGTGTGAACGTTGAGACGAATCACGATCCCCAGAAAATCCAAGAAAAGAAGAGCGATCAGAAGAAGAAGAAAGAGCGGGGCTGAGGATAGGAATCTCAGCGCCGGACACACCTGCCTCACTTACCACCCTACCTGTATCCGGCTCGTCTAGCAACATTGGTTCGACGTCCAGGTTCATGGAGGCAACATTGTCCTCCAGACCTCCGGGGGCGTCCGATGGATCTTGCTCTGGGTCGATGAGACCCGTTATAGTGGCATCAATGTGGGCAATGATGGGAGCTGCCACATGCCTAGCCACAGCAGCTGAAGACTTGGCGTTGGGGTAAACCATGGTGCAGTAGTCCTCAGATAGGACGTACGGCCGCTTAGACTTCACATTCCGGGCAAACCCACCAACCCACACCTTCAGTGTGGCCCGAGCCGCAGACTTTTGCTCCGGGGATGCCTGAAATAATAGTGGGAATTATAAAAGGGAAACTCCCAATGGTCCTTCAAGACCATAGATATCTTACTAATAGTAAATTAAATAAGAAGGCAATAAAGCCAACGGGACTCACCGAGTCAGATCCAAGGGTAGTGATGAGGTCGAAGCAAATCACACAGTTATCCGGGTGCCATACCACAACGTCTTCCAGTTGAACCCCACAAGGGGCGTGAGATCGGCAGACGGAGTGGCCACAAGGCTGGTGCAGAACAGCTGCACAGGCCGGCGTCAGACAATGCACCACCTATAAAAAGAATAGTATATGAGAAACTGTAATTCTCTTAAGTAGGGGCGGGTCCGGAGGACCCGGGCCTAACATAGGTCTAACACAAGATTAGAGCTTAACTGTACTATTCTTTAAGTAGGGGCGGGTCCGGAGGACCCGGGCCTAACATAGGTCTAACACAAGAATAGAGCTTAACTGTACTATTCTTTAAGTAGGGGCGGGTCCGGAGGACCCGGGCCTAACATAGGTCTAACACAAGATTAGAGCTTAACTGTACTATTCTTAAGTAGGGGCGGGTCCGGAGGACCCGGGCCTAACATAGGTCTAACGCAAGGTTAGAGCTTAACTGTAATATTCTTACATAGGGGCGGGACCGGAGGTCCCGGGCCTAAACATAAGTCTAACTTGAAACTAAAGTATAGCAATCCATTCCGGTCAAGCCGGGAGCATAAAAAAGGATGCAATAACAAGGAATTAAGACACATGGTGTCTGATTTCCCGGGGCGGGGTAGACCCCGGGCCGGGAAATAAAGGTATATCCAATACCAATTCATTTAGGGACTCCGGGGTAGTGATCTGTCATATATAATCATCATAGGAAATGTTATAAAATAATAGGGGGGCGGAACTGTAGCTAAGAACCGCCAATCAAACCCGGAGGGTTTCGTATAACATAAGCCAGAATGAAAAGTGAATATAAAATAGGGTGCACCGGGATCCAACTCTGTTGACCGGTGGCCAACCAGACTAGACAGAGACGAACCCGCCGGGCCACCCGGAGGACAAAGTCCATAAACACTTAACTACCCCCTCTAAAAGGAGGGAAGGCAACGGTCCCTTAGTGGAGGGGGGAGAAGCCTAGCCGCCCACCTAGCTAGAGGGGGAGCGTGGGGGAGGATCACGTGATACGAGGCAGCAGGGCTACCAACTGACGATCCCCAACCAGACAGATCAAACGGAGTAATGGCACAAATATTCATTATAATAATAAAAATAGCGTTAAATTATATGAATAAACACATAGAAAATTTTTGGGCAAGGCATGCAACATAATAATTAAATCACAAAAGACACACCTGATGGCTAAAAATAACATTGCCGCCTTAGCACGAAGGTCGGCAGCCATAACGATACGTAAATGATATCGGCCCAAAAATTGAACCACGAGGATTCTAAACGCTAAATAATGAATATTCACAATAACAAATAATATTTGATAATAAAATAATACACATAGTAACACCGCAAGTGAAAATTAAAAGCTCTCAAAAACAGGAGTACCAACTGTAGTGAAATCAAGCAAGATCGGTATGAACGAAGAGAATAAACTCCTATAATATAAATATTAAACGATCTAGGTTGCTCAAAACACAGTAAAACCCAGCTTGGTACTTAACTTAGACGGTGTCTCCTGGGAAACCGACGAAGAAGCCATAATTCAATGGAAAATAACCAAAAATCGAGAGCACAACAAAAATGCGGGTTACTTTACTCGTCGTGCTTAAAGGAGTTGTGTTCTGAGCGGATGCATTGTTAGTAGTACCGAGTGAGGTTGAACGGCTCTCCTCTATTGGGGTTTTCTGTCGTGGATTAATCTAAATAGTGCGGGACCTCTGGAATATACGCCCAATTTTATACCGACACCAATAGGTGAGCGAGCTAGTTAACCTAGCACTCCTTTACATTTTTTCTCTGGTACATTTAGCAGTAAATTACCTAAGAATAAGTGCTAAATGGAGCTTATTCACTGGGCGGCACAGGTTCGAGCCCAGAAATAGAAATTACTGTATAGAAAAGATCTTCACCCAATAGAACCTTACCTGTTTGAGAAACTGGTTTTTAGTCGAGCTTTAGGTCACAGAAATATATAAAAGTTAAAATTAAATATCTGGACGGGTTAATATATCGCTTTAAAAACATGCATTACTATATATCATATACTGTAATGAGATTGAAGATTTTCTATGTCATTTTCATAAAAAGAAGAAAAAATTACCTAAAGATACCACAATGTTTCTTGTGAAAAACTAGCCATTTAATATTTCTAAATAAAAATCTGATAGCAGCCATTACGTTAGTTAAGATTTAATCAGTATAATGTAAAAAGAAAACTTTAATGGCACAGACAGCAATTGATTTAAGGATTTGTAGAAAAATGTTAGTTTTGCCATTGAAATTCTAACAACTAACTTTAACAGAGCAATTTAGCAATATCAGGGTACATAGAGCCTCACTGTAAACATCTACACAAGAATTTTGAAAATTGTTATTTCTCACCACACCTAAAACCATGGCATGCAATCTTTTATATTAAGTCACAGATCCTGAATTCCACTTGCAGCAGAAGTTTTCTTGTGATTCATGGACATCACTATTTTATCTGCCGTCGATCATTTAATCTTAAGAAAGCTACCAACTGTATTCTGAAAATAAATTTCATGAATTACTCTTCTTCCAACTTATAATAAATACGACACTTTGATAGGCAAACTGAAACATATAATAAAATTTTATATAAAAACTGTTACAGTATTATATAAAATTATATCGAAAAGCTAAATTCGCATTTCATAACTATTCTTTCATGAAATCAATAAAAATAAGCTCACGAGTTCAATAGACTCCTCGTTATCATCACCATCTCCTCCTACGCCTATTGACACAAAGGGCCTTGGTTAGATTTCGCGAGTCGTCTCTATCTTGAGCTTTTAATTTAATACTTCTCTATTCATCATATCCTTAAAGATTCATAGTCCTCAGCCATGTAGGCTTGGGTCTTCCAACTCTTCTTGTGCCTTGTGGAGTCCAGCTAAAGGTTTGGTGCGCTAATCTCTCTTAGGGAGGGCAAAGAGCATGCCCAAACCATCTCCATCTGACCCTCACCATGATCTCATCCACATAGGGCACTTGAGTAATCTCTCTCATAAAGTAGTTTCATTTCTAATTCTGTCCTAAATCAATATAATTAGTTTATAAAAACATTTGATCATGTGGTCTAAATGAATAATTAATATTTCATATAAACAAAAAAGATTTGATTCCAGAGTTTGAAAAAATAGCACTCTTTTATGAAAACTAGTTTAAACAAATGGAAATTGTGGCATAAATTGGTATGCACAAAACTGTCTAAATTATAAGGAACATTTGGAGTAATTGAGGGAGTAACATTTAGAATATTAGAAAACTCAAGACTTCTCAATATGGAAGTAATTGATTTATCAATATCAATTAATTATTATATCATCTATTATTCCTTTTTTTCAAATAGACTAACATGAATGTCAATTTAAATGACCTAAGTTATACAAATGGTAAATTTCAAGATTCACCATATTTATCTATGTAACTTTTATGTATATAAAAACTTCTCAAACCTCAAAAGAAAATCTATTTCTGGGCTCCACCTGTGCCGCTCCGTGAAATGCTCCTTTTGCATCATTTCTAAGGTATATAACTGCTATGAATTACCAGAGAAAAAAGTTGCATAGGAATGCCAGGGTTGAACCCAGCTCGCTCACCTATATAAGGTGTCGGTATAATACTGGGGCGTGATAAATCACAACCAGAGGTCTCGCACCATTTAGATATCTCCTCTTCAATATCCCCGTTACAACGAGGTGCCGTTCAACACCCACCACTGAATGCTACTACCACCATCTCGACCCACGCCAACTACGTCACTCCTTTTTCATAGCATCATCACGTATGTTTGTTGTGATTTTTTGGCTGTGTTTTTCGGTGTTTTCTCCTGCTCTAGTGCGAGATGTCGGATTCCCAAGTTTCCTCATCCAAGTTAAGTACTAGATCTATGAGTTTTGAGCTTTTGGAGGTAGCATTGCCCTTATTTTTACTTTTATAGGAGTTTTCGTTTTTTCTCAGTTCCGATGGCCATGTTGGCTTGCTACCTCCTTCGCTCATTCTTAACGCCTTGCAATTAGTCTTCTTTACTAATTGTTTTTCGTTTTGAACCTGTTACGCTGGAGCTTTTTACCGATTAACACTTTGCTATTCTGATATTATGATACGTATCATAGCTTTTGAACTTCAGGTTTGGCTTGCTTGCTACCCTTCGAGGCGCGTACCTAGAAGGTTTAATTACCGCGTTATGGTATTTTCTATTTAAGTTTTTATTTCATATTACCACCTAGTTAAGATTTGACGCCTTTAGTTCGAGTGGGACTCTTGCTTGGCAGTTTTATTCTAGTTTTGTTATCCTACTGATCGGCATCTACCCAATCTAGAAGTTGTGTTGGCCCCCCTGTCCAGCTCGGTACCTACCCACGCTGGAGGGCTCGGCTTTGTTATTCATTCTTTCCCTGCCATTTCCCCTGCGTCCCTCTCTTTATTTAGCTTGTGCATGCCTTATAACCTAGTTCGTCATGTTACATTATTTTACTTTATTTTTATTATTCGTATACTGTATGATCATTCCGTTTTGTTATCTCGTGGTTCTGTTTGGACAGGTTGGTACTCCTGTCATTCCTCCGTCCACGCGATCGCCTCGAGCCACCATTGGCTAGTTCTCGCTGGCTCCTCCCCCTCCCTCTAATGGTGTATGGCACCCAATACCCTTATCCCCCTCCAGGGATACCTCTCGTCTCGCAGAGACTTTGGAGTCAGCTGTTTTGCTTTACGGGTCGAGTCCTCTTGTTCCCCAGCCTCCCCCCCTCCCCTACTCATCCCTCCCCCGGGATACCTACTGACTCCTTCCCTTCGTCTGAGCCGAGAACAGCTGTCGAGGTTATAGTCTAGTACGCTCACTTACATGCCTTGTCGTAGCCCTTTTTCCCCCCGCCGCTCTGATTGGCCATCGGTCGGCTGGGAGGATTTTGGTTGTGTATTGGGTATTCTTCAGCGTGATTCCCTTTGTTACGTACCGTATCCCTCTTGGGTCTCTACTATTGTGGAGGATTAATTTTATTTTAATTTATTTTTTTTTGTTTTGCCAAATCGAGAGGGAGAGTTGTTTTAGTATTGTTAAATCGAGACATTTTATTTGCTTTAGCTTTGTCATTAGAGAGAGAGAGAGAGAGAGAGAGAGAGAGAGAGAGAGAGAGAGAGAGAGAGAGAGAGAGAGAGAGAGAGTGTTTATTTACTTAAGTTTTGTCAAACCGCAAGAGAGAGAAAGGGTGTTTATTTGCTTTAGTTTTGTCAGAGAGAGAGAGAGAGAGAGAGAATTTAATTTGCTTTAGTTTTTTTAGATCGCGCGTGCACGAAAGAGTATGTGTGTTTGTGTTTGTGTGTGCGTGTGTTTGTGTGTCCGCGGTGCGCGCCGAAGAACAAGGGTAGTTAGCGAATGATTGTTTGTAGTGGGAAAGACTGTCGGTATATTTAAGGTTGTTTGTTTACATTTTTTAGCTAGGTTAGGGCGGTAATGAATGTCTTGGGCGAAAGCATTGGATATTTGACTGTAGCAGGAGTCGGTTGTGTTTTTTTGTTCTTTGAAAGCCGGCTGTGAAGTGATTTTTTCTATATTCGGAGTAAGTACTGTTTTTATTTATTCTTGTTAGGCGCGTTCATGAATGAAAGAAAGTTATTTGTTTATCTTTGATTATAGTGCGATAGTTAAGTTAGTTAGGAGTGTTCGTAAGTGTTTATCTTTTTTATTTTGGCAGGCCGTGATTCCTCCTTTGGAGAGACCGAATTTAGAAAGTGGATTTGTTGTTGATGACCTGGCCTGTACTTAATATTGTTTGGACTGCTCATTTGACTGCACAACCGTTGATGACCTGGCCTGTTTTTTAAGATTCCGATTGATGATGATGATGATAATGATGATAATGATGATAATGATGATGATGATGACAACTAATTGACTGTTTAGTTCAGTTGACCGGAACTGAATATAGTTCCGTTTGTCACAGATTGGTGGCTGTGCCAAGGCCTGATCGGGTTGTGTGCGGAGACAGTGTCCGCATTAATAAATAAACAATTATAAACATATTTGATAGTTTGCCATAAAAGACAGTTGGCTTTGTGTTGAGGACAGTGTTGATGTCCCATAAAATATAATATACATTTTGGTTGTGGTCGAGATTAGTTTTAAGTTTGTTAGGGTTATTTTGGTTTATTTGAACGGTGTTACAGTTATTTGAATGGTTTTTAGTATTAAGTGATTGTTATAGTTAGTAAGAAATATATAGTTTTAAGGTTATGTTTTGTTTTGTGTTTGTCCTTTTGTCCAAGAGTCCCGCTGCTGATAACGTAAGGGGAAAGGTTGTATTGAGGAGACATTGGTCTGTTTAGAGTGATTCAGGGGTGTGGGGGTTGTTTGTTTACATCCCGCCACACTATTATGTAGACTTTTTGTTGGTGGGGAAATCGCGTTAGAGCTTTTATTTATTGGTTTTTATTATATATTTATTGTCTCTGTTCGTTAAGGTCCTTGTGTCTGGCGGGGAGCCATTGGCTCCTCCCTCCCTCCCTTTTCGACTCTCCTACCCTGGTAGGCTGGTTGTGACCCCCGGGTCCACCTCAGTTGTCTCCCCGGAGTCAACAGAATAAGCATGTCACTATTATTTTAATTTTATTCTATACTTCCCCGGTACCGACGGGATAGTATATCTCCCCTTTGTGACAATACTCTTATTGAATGATCATAACGAATTACGGATTTGTTTTAACACTTTCATTAATTACTACTTATGCTAAGTTTTTTTCCACCCCGATTACTATACCGGTTCGGATTGTTATTCTTAGTATTTATCCCGGTTCTATGCTGGTTTAATTTTAGTACCCGGAGCACCCGGGTTCCCCTTGGGATTCTAACCTACTATGGGATACTTATGTATCTTTATTATTACAGGTGGTCCGCTGTCAGATGACAGCCTGTGCGGCCGTGCTTCAACAAGCATGCGGCCACGATGTTTGCAGATCGCATGCCCACTGCGCTGTCCAGGTGTATGATCTGATCGTCTGGCATCCAGAGCGAAAAATCTATTTTTGAGTGAGATAGCCATGTCGTCCTCATGGAAGTTCCTTTAAAGTAGCTTCCTAGGGTATATTTTACTACAGTGATATTCCCAGAGAATTTTACCTTAAGGTATCCAGAATTCTAACTCCTGGCACGAATATCCCTAACTTATACTATGAGGGATATCGCATAATATCAGAGGATGTATTCTTGACATGCCACATAGCAATCTTCACCCTGAATAGTGTTTACGCCTCGAGAGGGAAAGTGGCAAGAAACGAAAGGGGAGCCGTTATTAAGGCACCACTCCTTACTGTTTTGAGTACCTAGAGGACGTCATATCCGACCGCCATCTTTATTCCTTGTAGCGTTAAGCGAGGTGCTACAGATACAGTACTTTCGGGAGGGATTCATCCAGCCTTTTCTGGGCTTGAACCTGTGCCGGCCAGTGAATAAGCTCCTATTAGCACTTATTCTTAGGTAATTTACTGCTAAATATACCAGAGAAAAAATGTAAAGGAGTGCTAGGTTAACTAGCTCGCTCACCTATTGGTGTCGGTATAGAATTGGGCGTATAATCCAGAGGTCCCGCACTATTTAGATTCATCCACGACAAAGACCCCAATAGAGGAGAGCCGTTCAACCTCACTCGGCACCACCAACTCTGCATCCGCTCAGAACCAAACTCCTTTTTAGCACGCCTGTGTGGTAACCCGCTTGTTTGTGCTCTCGTGTTTTGCCTTATTTTTCACTGGATTATGGCTTCTTCATCGGTTTCCCAGGAGACACCGTCTAAGTTGAGTACCAAGCTATGTTTTGCTGTGTTTTGAGCAATCTAGATCGTTTAATATTTAAATTATAGGAGTTTATTCTCTTCGATCATATCGATCTTGCTCGATTCCGCTTACGGTTGGTACTCCTGTTTTGAGAGCTTTTAGTTTCACTCGCGGTGTTACTAAGTGTATTATTTTTATTATTAATAAAAAATTTTATATGTTTTATTGTGGATATTCATTATTTAGCGTTTAGAACCCTTGTGGTTCATATTTAGGGCCGATATCAAGTTACGTATCGTAGATGGCTTGCCGACCTTCGTTACTGGGCGGCAATTTTTATTATATAAGCCATCAGGTTGTTGTCCTTTGGGATTTATTTATTATGTTGCATGCCTTGCCCTAATTTTTTATGTGTATATTTATATATTTTTCAACGCTATTACTTTTATAATGAATATTTGTGCTTATTACTCCGTATGATCTGTTTTGGTAGTGTTTGGGGATCGTCAGTTGGTAGCCCTGCTGCTCCGTATCACGTGATCCTCCCCCAAGCTCCCCCTCTCGCTAGGTTGGTGGCTAGGCTTCTCTCCCCCCTCCCCTAGGGGACCGTTGCCTTCCCTCCTTTTAGAGGGGGTAGTTCAGTGTTTATGGACTTTGTCCTCCGGGTGTCCCGGCGGTTTCGTCTCTGTCTAGACGGGTTGGCCACCGGTCAACAGAGTAGGATCCCGGTGCACCCTATTTTATATTCACCTATCACACTTTTATTATGTTATACGAAACCCTCCGGGTTCTGTTGGCGGTTCTTAACTACAGTTCCGCCCCCCTCTTAATTTATAACAGTTCCTATGATTATATATGATTATATATGACAGATCACTATCCCGGAGTTCCTATATATATTGGTTTATGGATGTACTTTTTTTCCCGGCCCGGGGCTTAACCTCGCTCCGGGAAATCAGACACCATGTGTCTTAATTCTTTGTTGCATCCTTCTTTATGATCCCGGCTCAAACGGAATGGATAGCTATACTCTATTCTTAAGTTAGACTTATGTTAGCCCGGGTCCTCCGGACTCGCCCCTACTTAAGAGTATTACAGTTAAGCTCTAGTCTTAAGTTAGACTTATGTTTAGTCCCGGGTCCTCCGGACCCGCCCCTACTTAAGAGAATTACAGTTTCTCATATACTATTCTTTTTATAGATGGTGCATTGTCAGACGACGGCCTGTGCGGCTGTTCTTCACCAGCCTTGTGGCCATACTGTATGTAGGTCTCACGCCCTCTGCGGAGTTCAGCTGGAAGACATCGTGGTCTGGCACCCTGATAACTGTATGGTCTGTTTTGACCTCATCACCACCCTCGGATCTGATTCGGTGAGTCCCGTTGGCTATGTTGTCTTTCTAATTATTTTACCTTTTTTTGGTATACATACACTATTTAGTAAGATTTCTATGGTCTTGAAGGACCGCCGGGAAGCTTCCTTTCTGTAATTCCCACTATTATTTCAGGCATCCCCGGAGCAGAAGACTGCGGCTCGGGCCACACTGAAAGTGTGGGTTGGGGTATTTGCCCGAAACGTGAAATCTAAACAGCCTTACGTCCTATCTGAAGACTACTGTGCCATGATCTACCCTAATGCCAAGTCTTCAGCCGCTGTGGCTAGGCATGTTGCGGCACCCATCATTGCCGACATTGATGCCACTATAGCGGGATTCATCGACCAGGAACAAGATCCGTTGGATGCCCCCGGAGATCTGGAAGACAATGTTGCCTCCTTGAACTTGGATGTTGAACCTATGTTGTTGGATGATCCGGATGCAGGTAGGGTGGTAAGTGAGGCAGGTGTTACCGGCGCTGAGATTCCTATCCTCAGCCCCGCTCTTTCTTCTTCATCTGATCTCTCTTCTTTCCATGGTTTTTCTGGGGACCGTGATTCGTCTCATCGATCACACCCGGTTCCCCCCAAAGATAAGTCTATATCTAGAACTTTGCCAAAAGCTCGTAAGCCCCACAAGGCTTCCCATAGTTCCAAGTCAAATACAAACCCGTCATCCAAGGCTTCCGGCTCCTCCTCTAAGTCTCACGACCCGGGAGTACAATCCGCCACTTCTGCTCCTAACCCGGGCCTTTCCGAATCAGCCATGCTTCGCATTGTGTCGGAGATGCAGTCTAAGATTGTGTCGGAAATGCAGGCCAAGATGGACACGATGTTCTCTAACATTGGTCAGAGACTTGGGGCATTAGAGCAGGGTGCTCCGGAGCGAGTTCAAAGCTCTCTCATCCCGGATGCCTCTAAGCTTCCGCCGTTTACCAAGAATAACCCTTGGCGCAAGGCTCTTCATTCCCCATTCTCAGACGGGATGTTAATATTGGAAGGTCTTGGTACTCGTCCACTAGAGGACTTTGAATTCTTTCCTCCTGGTCTAGCATTTCCATTTCATGGTTATGCCAGGCTTACCGAGGAAGCTCTGGTTCGGCTGGATAAGGTCCACAAAGAGACTGTCATTTTCCCAAAGGAACAAGCCCAATCTGTTTGGGCTAGGTTTCTGAATGATATTGGTTGCACCAATACCATGTTGACGCCTCATAAAAGTTCGTTCACAATGTTCTTAATGGACAAGAATACCGTGACTCCATGCGTCAATAAGGTTGCAGAACTGGCTTTTCAATATGCTCTGGAGGAGAAGCCCTTGCCTCCCATCCGAGAGGTAGATCCGATCTCCCTCCTTCTTCCTTCAGGTAATGAGTGTTGGGACAATGTCCATACCACCTTTACTTCTGGCAAGCTAACAGCGGACTGTGTGTCAGTAATGTTTAGTGAACGGCTTCCCCGTCTCCCGGAATCCCTTATTAAACAGGAGTATGATTCCCGCCTACGTGTTGGTCGAACTTTGAACTTGGCCACGTCTACGGAGTCGATAGCCTTAACTTATGATACTGAGAGTATCTTTAAGTCTCTTAATAAGGCTACTTTGCAGTCGTTATATTTTGACTTGTATGACTTTGCTCTGGCTAAACGTAGGTGCCGCAAACACGTCCTGGCTGAGGCGACTATTAGGCACAAGCCGAATAAACTTATCCGGTCCTCTTGTTGGGGTCCAAATCTTTTCCCTGAGGATCTTGTGGAGGAAGTCTTGGCAGAGGCTACTAGAGTTAATCAGAGCCTTAAAGCCCGTTGGGGTTTGACTCCTAAGCGGAAATATGATCCCGCAAGTTACCAAGCCCGGGGTAGGAAGAGGCTCCGCCCGTATACCTCCACTCAGTTCCGGCAACAGCAGAGTAGCTCGTCCGTTTTCCGGCAGCCTCTTCCTCCATCTCCTGCTGTTCCTGCACAGCCTTCCACCTCTCAGGCTCCTTCCTCGGACGACTATGTCACCGTTCTGCTCCCTAAGAGCCAGCTTCCCGGTGCCTCCACCACCTCTCCAGCCTTTAACCAATCTTATGAGGCTCAAGGCTCTTCCCAGGGTTATAACAGAGGTAGAGGCTACCACCGTGGTTCACACCAGAACAGAGGTAGAGGTAGATTCTTTCGCAAGGGAAAGAACTTCCGAGGCGGACGTGGAGGCAACTCCTCAAGCCAATACTGAGATGCAGCGGGTAGGGGGGAGGCTTTATGCCTTCCGCAACAAATGGAGGTTCAGTCCCTGGGCTTTCAGTATCATCTCCAAGGGACTGGGGTGGAGTTGGATTCAAGGACCTCCTCCACCGAACAGATTTCTTCAGCATTCCACTCCGGACCTAGTCGAATTTGTCCAGGACCTGTTACAAAAGAACGCCATACAAGAAACGAAACACCTGAAGTTTCAGGGTCGGCTGTTCAGTGTCCCGAAGAAGGATTCAGACAAGAGAAGAGTGATTCTAGACCTATCCCTTCTCAACTTGTCCATTCAATGCGACAAGTTTCGAATGCTTACCGTCTCGCAGGTGCGGACCTTACTTCCCCGTGGGGCCGTCACCACCTCTATCAATCTTACAGACGCCTATTATCACGTCCCGATAGCGAGACACTTCCGTCCGTATCTAGGCTTCCGCCTAGGAAACAAAAATTACTCCTTCAAGGTGATGCCTTTCGGGCTCAACATCGCCACAAGGATCTTCACAAAGTTAGCAGAAGTTGCTGTTCAGGAACTCAGAAATCAAGGGATTCAAGTAGTAGCCTATCTGGACGACTAGCTCATTTGGGCAGACACCTCCCAAAATTGCCTAAAAGCCACTCACAGAGTCATCCAATACCTTCAATCTCTAGGCTTCCAGATCAACTTCAAGAAGTCCCGTCTTCTTCCGAAATCAAAGTTCCAATGGCTCGGCCTGCAATGGGATCTTATATCTCACACTCTGTGTCTTCCCAAACCCAAGAGGTTAGAGATTGCAATGAACACCAAACGCTTTCTCAAAGACAAAGTAAGTTCCAGACGACTCCAAGAGAGGATCCTAGGGTCCCTTCAATTTGCTTCAGTGACAGATCTACTTCTGAAAGCAAAATTGAAAGATATCAATCGTGTCTGGCGTTCGAGGGCGAACCGGAAGCTCCGGGACAGGAAAGTCCGCCTTCCTCTCATTCTCCGGGAAAGACTTCTACCTTGGACAAGGGCCAACAATCTGTCAAAGTCAGTTCCCCTTCGATTTCCGCCTCCGAAGTTAATCATTCACACGGACGCATCCCTATCAGGTTGGGGAGGCTATTCTCAGCTCAGGAAAGTTCAAGGTCTTTGGTCTCCCTTATTCCGCCAATTCCACATCAATGTGCTGGAGGCCATGGCAGTTCTTCTAACCCTGAAACGTCTCGCTCCATCCAAGAGACAACACCTTCGTCTGGTTCTCGACAGCGAAGTGGTGGTCCGCTGCCTCAACAGAGGCGGATCAAAATCAGGGCCTCTGAACCATGTTCTAGTAGCCATATTCTCCCTAGCAGCCTCGAACCGTTGGCATCTTTCAGCTGTCCACCTGGCGGGAGTCCGAAACGTAGTTGCAGACGCCTTGTCCCGGACCTCCCCACTAGAATCGGAATGGTCACTCGATTTAAAGTCATTCCGGTGGATTCTCTCTCGGGTTCCGGGTCTCCAAGTGGACCTCTTCGCCACGGAGTCCAACCACATATTGAGAGTATATGTGGCTCCCAATCTAGACCCTCAGGCCTATGCCACAGACGCCATGTCACAGAATTGGGACATCTGGGAAAGGATTTATCTCTTTCCCCCGGTGAATCTTTTACTGAAAGTCCTAGACAAACTGAGATCCTTCAAGGGACGAGTAGCCTTGGTCGCACCCAACTGGCCCAAGAGCAATTGGTACCCTCTCCTGCGAGAGTTGAGACTACATCCTCACCCGATACCCAATCCGGTTCTGTCTCAGATAGTACAAACACGCGTTGTGTACGCTTTCTCAAACATTCAGAGCGCCCTAACTTTATGGACTTCATGAAGTTTGCGGCCATGCATGGTGCCAATATCGATCCTCAAAACACCCTGTTCCTAGAATCAGATAAACGGGATTCCACCATCCGCCAATATGATTCTGCGGTTAAAAAGTTGGCTAAATTTTTGATAGACTCAGACGTACACTGTATGAACTTGAACCTTACAGTCACTTTCTTTAGAACTTTATTAGAATCAGGTCTGGCAGCCAATACTATCACCATTATTAAATCTGCCTTGAAAAAGATCTTCCTAGTGGGTTTTAACATAGACTTAACCGACTCTTTGTTAGCTTCAATTCCGAAAGCCTGTGCCAGACTGAAACCGGTTACTCGTCCTACCCCGGTTACCTGGTTCCTTAATGATGTACTCAAATTGGCTTCTGATACCATTAACAGTTCTTGTGATTACATTCCCCTTCTCAGGAAAACACTTTTCCTGGTGAGTTTGGCTTCCGGGGCAAGAATTTCTGAACTGGCAGCTTTGTCAAGAGACCCGGGTCATATTGAGTTCCTTCCTTCGGGAGAGGTCCTTCTTTCACCTAACAAATTCTTTTTAGCTAAGAACGAAGACCCTCAGAACAGATGGTCCTCCTGGAAAATTGTTCCCCTCACGCAAGATCCGTCTCTGTGCTCTGTTACTACTCTTAGGTCTTATTTATCCCGGACCTCCTCTAACTCCTCGGGGCCTCTATTCGTTAGAGAACAAGGCGGTACCATTACCATTAAAGGGATCAGGCAACAAATTTTGTATTTTATTAAACAAGCTAGCCCTGACTCTTTTCCTCTTGCACATGATATCAGAGCGGTTGCTACTTCGGTGAACTTTTTTCACCACATGAATTTTACGGATCTTTCCAGGTATACAGGGTGGAAGTCACCGTCAGTGTTCAAGAAACACTACCTTAAACATTTGGAAGCCCTTAAATTTCCTACAGTAGCTGCAGGGAGCGTAGTTACCCCCAGGTAACTCACATGTTAATTCCTTGTCATTTTATCTCTCCCCCTTACCTGCCTCATTTATACCCTATTTGTATTCGTTGGTTTCGCACCTGATTACTATTACTATATTTGTAAATTTTTGACTCCTGAGTATCTGTATATATCATCACTCACGGCATTATTATACCTTACCTTTTTTGTCAATTGTTCTACCAAGTGGATTTATGTTCTTTTTAAGATACCCTTATAGCTGTTTTTGGCACTCATCTCTGATTAAAGCAACTTGTATTTCCCTTATGTTTATGTTTTTTCCTTTATTTTGCAAGTTTGGTGACATTTCTCTTGTATATATTCACTGGCCGGCACAGGTTCAAGCACAGAAAAGGGATTTTGACGTAGGGAAAATCTATTTCTGGGCGAGGGACCTGTGCCGCCCAGTGAACCCTCCCAGCTCCTCTCCCTTGGAGTCCCCAAACTTTGAGTGCTAAGGAGTTGGGTTCTGAGCGGATGCTGAGTTGGTGGTGCCGAGTGAGGTTGAACGGCTCTCCTCTATTGGGGTCTTTGTCGTGGATGAATCTAAATAGTGCGGGACCTCTGGATTATACGCCCAATTTTATACCGACACCAATAGGTGAGCGAGCTAGTTAACCTAGCACTCCTTTACATTTTTTCTCTGGTATATTTAGCAGTAAATTACCTAAGAATAAGTGCTAATAGGAGCTTATTCACTGGGCGGCACAGGTCCCTCGCCCAGAAATAGATTTTTCCTACGTCAAAATCCCTTTTTTATAAAAAGGAGGGTGGGTCCATCAGGACGACATGGCTATCTCACCCAAAAATAGATTTTTCGCTTCGCTCAAAATCCGTTTTTTGGCCTCAGGCCATGTTGTCCTGATGGAAGTTTACCAGAGCATTAATGTATCTGTGGATTTTCTATTAGTGCCTAAACCTCAAGACAGACTTTCCTTGGTCATTAAGACCTAGAGACGTATGATGTTACCGTTATACACCATTTCAACTAATCATGAACTATGTTAGTGCTTCCTGCCCCCTACAGGGAAGAGTCATGCCAGACTCTGGAAAAAGTCTCGAGGATTGCATATTTTGTATAAACAATCTAGCATACAAACAGGTAAACTGTACTGGTCTCACCATATACCCTTTCAAACATAGTTTGTATTTGGAAAGGAACAAATGTATGCATTAACTACCGACACCTCCCCGTGACTACTTGGCTAGCTGTATGCAAAGACAGACAGGTTTGAATCCATGTAGAAACAATTGTTTGTATAAGTCAGTATTACAATCAAGGTATACTAAGTCAGTCACAAGACTGACAATCCTGATGTATACATACACAGAGAAGGTTTGTTTAGCTGTTGGATCGAATATTTATATATGTTCTCTCACATATATGCAAAACTAAAAAGGTTGATCAATAAATGCTCAAACACATTTTTTTTATTTATTCTGAATTTTGGGGTGAATGAGATGCAAAATTCAATTATAATTTTATTGATAATCAATAAAGCATGAAGTCAATTTGCATTTTATAGTACAATATAAAATGTTATCGGGGAAAAATTATTTAAAAGCATAAATAAAAAGTTAATATCAGAAATACTTGTTTCATCTGAAAAGAAACACTTAAAGCCACTTAGAAAAGAAAATTTTTGTAAATTCTCTTATTAAATTTCTGTCATTACAGTCTGTTCACACTTGCGTAACATTACGCATGGCACACGTGTTATTCTTTTATGCTTCATTCACCTTTTACACTTGGAACAGCCGATAGTGTCACCATGGTGACACCTCACTTAACATGTTGCTCCGTAGGGAGTCAGCATGTACACCCTTCACATAAGTCCCAATTAGTTCACCGTTCCTTGCAGTTTTCAAGCGGCAGGTTTTAGCACGCTATCTGCCGCCACCACAAACCGCTTGATCTCCTGCACTTGCTTCGCATAGTGTTTGAAGAACACTCTGGATGACTTCCATCCAGTATACGAGCAAAGACTTTCAAAATCCATATTTTGGAAAAAAATTCAGAGATGAAGCAATCTTTCTCGGATCATGACCTGCGGGTGTACTATCCAGATCCGCTCTGCGAATGAAGTAGGTGATCTTTGCCCTTAATTGTTTCAGAACCAAATTTGTACCTGAAGTTTCTCCCTTAAAAAGCTGTCCTCCCCTAAAGTCTGAAGTTCTACGAAGATAGACCTTTAGGCACTCTACTGGACATAGAGATGCATCTTCCTTCGGAGGGCAGATTCTCCAGGGACCCCACCTTTTAGTGGGTAGCTCATTTTTAGCGAGAAACGTTGGGTCAGGAAAAAGATTCAGTTCTCCCCTTTCCCTGAACTGAATATGGCCCTCATCTCTCGAAAGGGCCACTATTTCGCTAACTCTGTCTCCCAAGGCTAGTGGAAATAGGAATATAATTTTTTGGGTCAAATCTTTCAGAGAGCAATCTTCATTGTTCAGAGTTGAGGCCAAATGAACAACCTTATCCAAGGACCATGAAATGGGCCTCGGGGGTGCTGCAGGCCTAAGCCTATCGCAGGCCTTAGGGATCTTATTAAAGATTTCGTTAGAGAAGTCTACCTGGAAGGCATACAGCAAGGGTCTAGTCAAGGCAGATTTACCCGTAGAAATCGTGTGAACTGCTGATAAGTGCCATCTCTTCTTTTCCACCAAACGGAAGATGGCCAACATCACTTGGTTGATTTGGGGCGATTTCGAGCCTAATCGATTCAGACATCTCATTATCACTTTGCTGTCCAGAACCATGTGGATCGATCAGCGAGGCTTCAGTTTCTTCAGTTAGAAAAACTGCCATGGCTTCCAGAATGTTGATATGGAAGGTCTTGAATAGGGAGGACCAAGTCCCTTGGACTTTCCAATGGTGAGAGTGACCTCTCCATCCTTCCTTTGAGGCATCAGTGTGAATGATGACTGAAGGTGGAGGTGGTTGTAAGAGCACCGATTTCCTTAGGTGCTTGGCCTCCGACCACGGCTTGAGAAGTGATCGCAGACGAGTCGGTATCGGTCTTCTTAGATCTCTTCGAGCGTTTGATGCGTATCTTTTCCAGACTCCTGTTGCATCCTTTAATTGTGCTCTTAGCACTGGGTCTGTCACTGAAGCGAATTGGAGGGAGCCCACCACTCTCTCCTGTTGGCGTCTTGATATCCGATCGGATTTTAGAAGTCTCGACAGATCCTGCTATCTCTCTCCTCTTCTTTGATGGAATGGAGAGGCGGTGTGACTGTAAGTTCCAATGAATTCTGAGCCATTGAAACTTTTGAGCTGGAGATAGTCAAGACTTTTTGGTATTGATCTTGAATCCCAGATGTTCCAGGAACTGGATCACTGTCTTGGAGGCTTGCATGCATTCTGCTTCGGATGCTGCCCACACCAGGCAATCGTCCAGATAGGCCACTATCTGAACTCCTTTTAGGCGTAGTTGATGAACGACAGCATTTGCAAGCTCCATGAAGATCCTTGGGGCTATGTTTAGTTCGCAGGGCATAGCTCTGAAGACATATTGTTTCTTCTGTAGCTTGAATCCTAGGTAGGAGGAAATTTGGTGATTGATTGGGACATGCCAATATGCGTCTGCCATGTCTATGGAGACTGTGTATGCCTTTTTGGGCAACAGGCTCCTTATGTGTTGAAGGGTTAACATCCTGAACTTGTGGTTTACTATGAACTTGTTAAGTGGCGACAAGTCCAGAATGACTCTGAGTTTGTCCGAGTCCTTCTTTGGAACACAAAACAGCCTTCCTTGGAATTTGATGGACTTTGCACTCTTTATTACTCTCTTGACTAAAAGTTCTTGGACATATTCTTCCAGAACAGGGGTTGAGTGTTGGAAGAATTGAGGGAAAGATGGTGGAACTACATTCCAGCTCCAACCCAGTCCGTTCTTGATTAGGCTGTGGGCCCAAGGATCGAAGGTCCAGCGATCCCGGTAAGAGAATAGTCTTCCTCCTACCGGAAGTATCTCACTTGGAGTGCTGATCAGAGGACTTGCCTCCTTGGCCGCGTCAGCCTTTGTTGCCTCTGCCTCTAGAGGGGCGTCTAGAGGAGCCTCGAAATGAACTTCTAGCTTTCGGCCGAAAGGTAGTAGACTGCTTCTCAAAATCCGGGGTAAAGGCTGGTGACTGTGTCGCCAACTGCTGGGGTACCAATTGGTATGTGGTAGTAGGATGTGCCACCCTCTGGGGCACAGCGGCAAGTTGTTGTTGTCTAGAGAGGCGAAGACTTCCTCTTCATTGACAAGCCCCACTTTTGGAGAAGGTTCCTATTCTCCGTGGCAGCTTTGTCAACGACTTTCTTGACCACTTCACTTGGGAAGAGGTCCTTTCCTTAGATACTAGACGATATCAGCTTCCTCGGTTCGTGTCTCACCGCAGTCAAGGCGAACACGAACTTTCTGCAAGCTCTTCTGGCTTTGATAAAGCCATACATATTAAAGGTGACTAAAGGTTAAAGGTGACTGGTTTCAGTCCCGGTTCCATCAGAATAGATGCTCACCAAAACGTCAGCCGGGCAAGCCCAACCCCCCACTGTGGTGCCCTACCACAGCAGTAGCCTCCCCAATAAACAGCTTAAACTCACGGTCCTGGGCGGGGATCGATCTCTTGCCATGCGAAATACTAGGCAAACACGTTACCACTGTACTAGCCAGGATGTGCTTTGGCAACAACCATAAACATATCTGGATTCTGGGGATCGCTTGCCATTGTCTCTAAAATAGTTTGAAGAGACATAGAGGCGGCAAGCCTTTCTTTAGTCTCCTGCTCCCTGCGCAGGAGAAAATCTGACAACTTGGGGAGGTCCTCGCCGAACTGGCGTCTGGCAATGTCAGCCTCCAACTTCCCGACTGAGAAGGTAAGATGTACGTCCTTCCAGTCCTTTTGGTCTAAAGGTAAAGCTAGGGAGAACGGCTTACACTCATCAAGTGTAGGACACGGTTTCCCTGCTTCGATCACCTTCAAAGCAGCCTTGTACCCTTTTTCCATAAAGGGGAAGGCCCAGGAAGATGAAGCAACAAAGGAAGGATGCTTCTTGCTCAGAGCCGGCACCTTTGAGTTAGTGAAGGCCCTCTCCTTCAAGGTGCTCGCCAATAAAGCCTGAGCTTTAGCATGGTCAAAAACTAAGACCTCTTTCGACTCTGTCTCCTCCTTTGAAGCTGGCTCAGCCTTCAGACGGACGAAGCAGTCTGGGTAAGCCCCGAAGCTGGGCCAGAACTTCACATCTTCGACGGGAACTGAACCCTGCTTCTCAGAAATGTAGATCTTGCCTGCCGTCATTGGCATGTACTCAGCATGCCTCCAGCGGTTCACATCCGAGAACGGAGGAAGATCCTTTACATTAAGCCTCTTCTGAGGCGTACGGGATGCTACAAGTTGGCGCATCTCCAACCTTAGTGCAGCTTCCTTTTCAGTAGTTTGCTTTTGAATCTGCTGCACCAGCGTCATAATTGACGACAAAATTTGCCCAATGTCGTCCGATGGGGGAGCAGATGACGTCGAGGGAACAGGTTCTGGGACAGGAACCGATGAAACCGAAACTGTTTTGACCTCTTCCTCGTCGCTCTCAGGAGCCACAGTTGACTCCTCTTCCTGACCTTCTGCAAGAAGGTCCTTCTCAGTGTCCTCTGACACATCTGACATCTTGTCATCAAGCTGGATGTCTTTCATTGCGTCCGAGACATCAGACTCTACTGGAATCTGGACGCAGGGGATCTCTGGGTGGGGCTGAGGGATAACCGCATCTGCCGATGCCCTTGAGAAAAGATAGGTCCGCATCTTCTCACTAGGAAGGTAAGGCCCCGTGGTGTTTTTCTGAAAACCCCTGACCCATTTTCGCAGCTTCTCCCTTGCTGCATCCCTTGACTCCGCTGACTTAGGGTCGTCAAAAGCCTCAGTAACCAAGTCCTTACAGATATCACATACCTGGGGGTCCCAATACTTCAGAGGTCTCTTAGTTACCGCACAGCATGCATCCTACACAACCCATGGCCGCAGAAGTTCTTGCTGGGGACATTGCAGAACATACTCCCACACTTGGGATGGTCCTCCTGAAAAGAGAGGAAAATATAATGAGTATACGGTGAATAATCTCACAGGATTAAGTATTCAATATATTGTTTTTTGCATGTAGCTTAGGATAGATAAGCTAGAAAGGAAAAAGGAAAGACACATACATGTGCTTCCTGCCCAGCCAATTGTTGTGACCTCCCTCAAAATTAAAACCATGGTTAATTCTATTTTAGAAAACCATTGGAAGATTTCTATCCTATAAGGATAGATAAGTGTAACTTAACACCAGCTTCCAGACGTTTTAATATTGGGGATTGTTATCAGTGATCACTAATTAGGTTATAGAAAGAACTTACTTTCTTTATCATAACTGGTCTCAACAACAGGCTGCACATGACAACACAGAGTATGTTGGAAGAAACTTTTGGGCTACTGTGTAATCTATACTGTAGTTTTCTGTTTGCAATATGATCTATATTGCAATTATACTGGCTACTGTATAAACATATACTGTATATGCCGGCAGGCTAGCACCTGGGTACAGTCAGAAGATATATTGCCTTCTGGGATAATGGGCGGCAGTTCGCCGGCCGCTGGAGGGTCGCCGGCTGGCGGCAGTCTATGCCAGCTGGCGATTAGGTATCATACCCGGCAGTCGGTGGCCCATCCGGCTGCCGGCAGATTAGGACCCATTGGCACTAGTCAGTAGAGGTAGAGAGAAAGCATGAATCGAAGGATTGCGTAAGAGCTCTGCCATACCACCTTCTAACCAGAATGAGGGTTCAAATGGAAGGGGAGAATGTATCATTCAAGCTTCCACCCATCCATAACATTGTCGGACCCTGCCAGCAAGGTTTATGGATGGCAGTCCAAGAAAGGGCTGAAGAACACTCCACAGAACAGGGACTTCTGCCGGCAGCTGGCACAGCCGAGCTACAGACAGAAAACCCGAGCCAGTCCCACAATCTGGCGGCAATCGGGTCGATTGTAGGATGATGGCCAAGAGTTTGCGATGGCTAGGCCATCACTAAAGGACAGAATGGGGATGGGAAAGGGTCCCATAAGGTGTGGAAGGAGCCGGCAGTATAGCCTGTCCTACCTCACCTAACGAAACTGTTCTAGTATTAGAGCTATCCCATGTGGCTAGAGAATTCTATTCTCGAGCTTAGGGTCAGCTTAATAAAGTAAAGAGGTTGGCAGCACCCTTGCCGCCACGCCTAAACCATAAAGGAACAGAGTTCTAGTGCCGATTTCTCCTAAGCCGTAGAAGAATTCTATTCTTCAGCCTAGGGTCTGCCGGCACAGGACTAGTCTGCTAGACCACAGGGAGAAGGTATGTCATACAAAACCTTCAGGTGTGGCCAAGGACAACATGACTTGAGCCCAAAAAACATAAAATACAAAAATGCAATGTAAATGCAAATTTAAAATAGAGCCCAAAGCATCGCAATGCTAAAAAACTACTAGCTAATGTGAAACTTACACAATAAAACAAGTGAACACGAAAATAAGGACGATCGAGTACGAAACCCGATGCCCAAGCTAACTTGACTCGAGGCGCTCAGGCTTCCTCAATCGTAAAAGCTAAATAATTTTCCTCGTAGGGATCCAAAACATTTACAGCTAAACCAAACAGCAAAGAGAGGTAGCTTCTCAACTTAGACGAAGAAGAGGAAGCCATCATACGAAGAAAAACTTCAAAATAAGCTGATAAAGAGCGCACAACAAAAAATAGAATAGTAGTGTCAAGCTGCGAACAAAGGAATAAAGCGCCAGAGATGTATGGTAGAATCGAAAGGTGATAGGATATGTAACGGCTCTTCACTTATCCTTCCCCTTAGTGGATTAGACTGGGTAAAGTCTATTGGGGGTGCAGATTTCTATAGTTATCTTAGGATACGTCCCTGATTATACACGATATCTACAGATAGTCGTTCTGTGATACCTGACGGTAATTCTCTTGTAATATCACTCGCAAAAATATTGTACAGTAGGAAGCAGCCGAAGGGTACTTCCATCAGGACGACATGGCTCGAGCCCAAAAAAGTAAGTTAAAAGACAGAAATTCGTGGCAGTCCAAAATAGGCAAGGAGGAAGAGCAGTTACAACCGGTCTCCATCCGAGACAAAAGTAAATTGAGCTAAATCACCGGTGTGTGAGCGGGAGCGGTAGCAAGCTACCCTCCCCCAACCCCGGCTAACTTACGGTATGGGTTGTTAACCCTTGCTAAATTTTAATGGCTTGTCATTAAAGCTTCACAGAAAGTAATAGCCCTAAATAAATAGCGTATGTTTGTATTCCAGTTACGGAACAAAGAATTATTGTATTTTTCATGAATTTCTGAAAAAAATACTTACGATTTTTATTAAAAATTTTTGCATTCAACATGCATTTTTTCATATCTTTTAGCATTCCACTACTTTTTTTCTACATTAGTACAAAGAGCAATCTTTTGCCAATATAAAGCAACAAACCTGAAGCCCTAATCCGTTATGGTTTGGCCGTCACCGATTTAAAAAAAAAAAAAAAAAAAAAAACTTCGGCTCCCGAACGCCATTTTTCATCAAAGGCCATATGTGCTGCACCTCATCCAGAGTCTAAACACTCATAACTTTCATCAGGTCAGGCATAACACAGCTGAAAGGATGAATACATGTTGTTAGGAAAACTTGTGTACAGTGCATCAGAATTTTTGGCAAAACTCAAGATACAGACAGTAGAACTTAAGACACAACTGTAAAAATTGGAAAAACATGTAGGAACTTATCTAAATAAAAAAAAAAAAAGGCTTACATAGGCAATCCTGAACACTGATGAGCAATGACACTATCACCTTCCCAAACATCAGAACCAAACTTTAGAAATGGCATTGCTGTTCACATTTCTATTAATTGATACACAAACACATACATACAGTTCGATAATGCAGGGGTATATAAGGTAAGGGTAGGTAAGGTAAGGATAGTTAAGATAAGGATACATAAGATAAGGGTAGGTAAGGTAAAGGTAGGTAGGGGTATGTATGGTAAGGATAGGTATGAGGTATGGTAAGGTTAGGTAAGGTAAGGGTAGATAGTGGTATGTATGGTAAGGGTAGGTATGAGGTATGGTAAGGGTAAGGATAGGGAAGGAAAGGGTAGACATGATCAAGTATGGTAAGGGTAGGTAAGGAAATTGATTGAATGATTTAAATTTTTCAGGCATCCTGACATCAAAGGTCAGTGACATCGATATAATATATTTTATATAAAAAATAAAAGAATATTCAATTAAAACCATAAAAGTTGAATGTCATTATAGAAGTTGAATAGTTTTCAGAAGACCTGCTTCGGAAATGAATCTAAAAATGTCACTCTTGTAGTAGGACACATGTCCAAGAATCTTGGCAAGGATGAACCTGCCATCCTCACCTCGAGCCTCAAACAGATATCTATTTCTTAAGTTATTATAATTGTGGCATTCGGTCAACAAATGCCTCACTGGTAAAGGTACTAAACAGTCGTTGCAATACGGTTGGTGTTGCCCTTCAGCAGAAACTCACGTGTCAACAGTGTGTGACCAATACAGAGACAACAAAGAGACGTCTCCCATTTTCGGAGCATAATGTTATACCTTCAAGGAGATATGACATATCGTATATTACTTCTCTCATTTTAGTGCCATTTATTGCTAAACAATTTCTTGATGTTAGGTAGGAAATCATTATAGGGAATGGGATACCTTCTTGGCAGCAACTCGGATGCAGCATTCTTCGCCAGTGAATCTGCCTTCTCATTCCCAGACACACCTACATGTGCTGGAACCCAACAAAATCAAACCATTATACCTCTCCCTCCAATAATAAAAATCCATTCTAAAATCTTTAAAACTACAGGGTTACTAGAATTAAAAACTTCTAAAGCTTGAAGGACACTCCTTGCATCGCTAAAAATGGTAAAATTATCCTCTTTTCCAACGCTATTTTCTCAATAGCAGTTAGTATGCCATACAGTTCATCAGTATATATGGAAGCCGTTAGAGGAAGTGGACCTCTACAATTAAAACCAATACTATGTACAGTACTCCAAATCCAACGCCAGCATCAGATTTGGAGCCATCAGTATATATAAAAGTCGATCCCCTATGTTCTACAGCATGTTCCATAAAAAGAGACCTGGATTCTAAGTCAGTCATATTCTTCTTAACTCCAATAAAGTATTTACAAAAAGATACCTCTGGTAATTTCCATGGAGGCATTGATGATACCTTAAATGGAAGCACCTTAATTCTAATTGTATCAAGACTGTTTAATAATTGTTTCACACAAAAGCCATTAGGTTGAGGAGATTTTGGGTGCAACTCAAAGTATGTTAGGTGCCTTACAAGGCTTACAGTCTGAAAGGCTAAAGAATTAGGGAGTCTTTGCAATCTAAACCAATACCGAATAATAAAAGACATTTGGTAAAGGTCTAGAGGTAACTCTCCAGCATCAAGGAGACTTGGGATAGGTGAGGTTCTAAACGCTCCTGTGAATAATCTAATACCAGCATGATGTATTGAATCCAATATCTTTAACCGGCTTGGGGTGGCTGAGGAGTATAATTTTGGAAAAAATCAAGGTCTTGTATAATTTTAAAAATAGTATTCGCTCTGCCCCCATGATGTATGGGACAATACTTTTTAAAATTTCAGAGCCTTGAAACATTTAGCTTTTAATGCTTTTAAGCAAGACACCTATGTAAGCCTACAATCAAATATTGAACCTAAAAATTTAGCTTCACTTACACATGGGATCCACTGACCTTTAATGTACATATCCGGGTCTGGATGTACTCCCCGGATATGAAAAAATGGACAATAGTAGTTTTACTTGTCGAGAACTTCAATCCATTCATATCGGCCCACTGGATAATTTTGTCAATAAAGAGTTGTATTTTTCTCTCAACCATTGCCATTCTAGCTCCAGAAAATAATATTGAGAGATCATCCACAAATAATGTTGAAAGAACATCCCAGGGAATGACTAAGGATATCCCATTAATTATTAGTGCAAACAGGGTTACACTCAGCAAACTACCCTGAAGAACTCCTTCCTGACATTTACTCTCTGATAGAGTTTCCCCCACTCTCACTTGAAAAACTCTATGTGAAAGAAATGACAATAAATAGTGGTAGCTCTCCTTTTAATCCTAATTCGTGAATTGATTTAAGTATACCATATCTCCATGTGGTATCATATGCCTTTTCAAGGTCAAAATAGACTGTCACATAAAGCTGTTTGGAAGCAAAGGCTTCACAAATAGAGGACTCAAGTTGTATCAACACATCAGTTGAGTGCATTTTTCTGAATCCACATTAAATGGGTGATAAAATACTCTTCTTTTCAAGGTACCACATCAACCTTGCACTGAGCATCTTCTCCATGATTTTAAACAAACAAGATGTCAATGTAATAGGTTGATAGTTTGCTGCTAATAACTTGTCCTTACCGGGTTTTAAAAAGGCCAAAATAATGGCTAGTTCCTAAACTCTTGGGTACCTATGATCATGCCATATTCTATTGATAATGATTAAAATAAATAACTTTGTATTAAAAAGCACATGTTTAATCATTGCATATGGAATTCCATCAGGTCCAGGGGCTGTATCGTTACAAGTAGCAAGTGTGGAATCAAGTTCTCTTTCAGTAAAAGGAGAATTATATGATTCTTCCCTTCCTGTGTCAAAATTTATAATTTTCTTTTCTTCAATGCTCCTATACTGGTGACCAGGAGCTGCTACTCACTTGCATGATACATTTGAAAAATGATCAGCCAGGGCATTGCTAACATCATTTGCTTCAGTCACATACTGTCCGTTCACTTTCAACACTGGTGGTGGGTTTGGGGTAAATTTGCCTGCAATCTTTTTTTATTTTCCTCCATACAGAAGATGGTGGTGTTCTACTGTTAATGGAGGAAACAAAAGACACCCAAGACTGGCATCTAGTTTCTTTCATGACACGACGGAACTATGCTCTACACTTTTTGTATGTTATCAAATTTTCATCAGTACGGCGTCTACGCAATCTAGTCAGAAATTTTCTGGTGGCTTTGTGCAAGGCTGTTAGTTCTGAAGACCACCATGGGACTGGTTGTTCGTTGAATAATCCTGTGGTTTTGGGAATCGAATTTATTCCTGCTGTATGGAGAGTTCCATTCAGTAGGTCTATAGCATCATCAATGCTTTCAAACTGTTATGCACTCCCCTCAATTTCACTTAGCTCACAAAATTTAACCCAGTCTGCCTTGTCAAGATTACATCGTGGTGATCTTTGTAAAGGCGGACCCTTGTTGCTATTTATAATGATTGGTGCATGATCACTAGTATGCCAATCATCTAATGTCCTCTAATCGAAATCAACAAGTTAGAGCTTGCAACTGAAAGGTCAATGCATGACAAGGTACCTGTCTGAACATGGAAGTGCGTGGGCTCTTCTATATTAAGGAGTCCGACATCCTCATTCTCCACAATTGATGAGATAACATTGCCCCTTGTGTTTGCCAAAACATCACCCCATAAAGGATGTCTACAATTCATATCTCCAAGTAAGAGAAAAGGTTAAGGGAGTTGCTGAATGACCTCCACTAAATCATTATATAAAAAATTATCATTTAGAGGTAAGGGCAGAGAGAATATTGTATATTTTCTCCCTATATCAATTTGTACAACCACTGCCTGGGGGGGGGGGGTTACGAATAGACAAAGGTATTTGGGGAACATCTCGACGAACGTACATGAGACTTCCGCCATGCCTCCCTGCTTGTTGAATATATGGTAATCTATAGCTAACATACTCTCGAGGACTAGGAGTGCTAGCATCAAGCTTACTTTCCTGTAGACATACAATTATGGGGGAATGTTCATGAATTAGAAGCTTAAGCTCTTCATATTTGGCCCTTAAACCCTGACAATTCCATTGCAAAATGGAGGAGAAAACTATGGATTATTTCTGGAAGACATCTTGAATGAGGTCTTCCCATTAGCAGTTTTAAATCTAACATTATTACCTGTAGGTTTCTTCAGAGATGGTCTTGATATGTTGGGTTTTACGTTTGTGTTTTTCATTGTCCTTTTGATCTATTTGTTGAGGCGGATGGTGGACCTCAACTTGAATTTCTGGTTTATTTCAGTTTATCTTCTGGTTCATTAGAAACATCAAATTTATTTGATGTCATAACTTTAATGTTTCTAATGGAGGCGGGAGAGAGAGAGATGGAGGTCTCTCTTTTACGATTAATAGATGGTGGGATTTTAGGTTTATGCACCTTTCTCACCACAGGTGCATCAGGTAAGTTGGTCTTAAGTGGAATCTCCATCAAATCAGGCAAGGACATGGCCTGAGATAGGTTTGTACTAGTTTTTGTAATGGGGGACAAAGGCTGTACAGAAATGGGCAATGCCCTAGTGTTTATACATCGTGGTAAAGCTTTGGGAGGTATGCTTACATCGTCATTTGACATTTTATCAGATGGTATATTTCTTTTTCTAGAGCTACTGGCAGTACTAGGTTGGTTTGATTTTAATGCCTTAGCATAGGTATTTGATTTATTTAATAGTCTTTTGGCATGACCGACACTTAAATGTTCTAAATTAGATTTGTTGAGGGCAGCTTCCTACAACTTATACAGCTCACAGCTCTTATCTATGGATTTGTGATTCAAGTTGCAATTTAAACACCTGGCTCCAAGTGCACATTCTCCATGGTAAGATTTGGAGCAAATACCACACATTTTCTCATTTTTGCAAACCTTAGATGGGTGCCCAAATTTTAAACAATTAAAGCATTGCAGTGGCTTCTGCTTGAATGGTCTTACTTTAATAATTTCGTTTTCAATAATAATATGGAAAGGTACATCAGCATCCTGGAACGGAAGGATTCTCATTCATGTACCTGGGACTTTGTGGACTTTCCATACATTTAGTGGACACATGGCCAGTATCTCCTCTGTAAATTCATACAGATCTCTCTATTAAAAACTACTCCCCTTCCATAGCTATAACTTAGGTGGGGTTTGACATCTAACTTAATGTCATCATTAGTTGTTTTTATGTTGGACAGTATTACAGACTGTGTACTTGATTTGGCATGGATAAGGAAACCATTTTTTCTAAAACGAGATTTATCGCCTGGTGCAATAGTTCCTACTTTTTTCTGAATTAATTTGCATATTTTAAAACAATTCCCAGTAACACCCTTTGATTCAGCTATAAGCCACATTGGTGGCTTTGGCTTTCTCTGGGAGGGCAAAACTAAATACACATCTTTTTCCAACCAATCGGCAGGCCTATACAAATTCAAATCTTTTGGTAACTTATCGCAGAGAGCAGCCGCGACATTCAAGTTATAAATTTATTATTATTCAAGTTACTTATTGCACTGAATGCTTTGTCACAACTACAGTAAGATATCCATGAATCCCATTTTTCATCTTCAAGTTTCATCCTTATTTCTTTTATACATCCATAGCACTCAAATGCTTTATATAGATCATCGTAGTTTGTCTCTATTGGAATTTGTGTAACATGAAGGATTCAAAGTTTCCCTGTGTTACCCAAATTACTCGATTTTGGAATATCAGTAGAATGGTCCTTTCCCGTTCCGAGGTCATCAACAGAACTTTCCCTATTTGAATTATCAGAGGGTATCAACAGTGCCGGGGATGTCAGTGTTTGAAGGGTCCATAGTTAAGGATTGGATCCCCCAGATTCCGATGACCCAAACCTTGAGAGTAGTTCCGCCAAAAAGGTCCAAACCATCCTCGGGATGGCTAAGATCATCCAATACTCTCATATATAGCTTTGAATGCAAATACCTCCCAACCGTGATTCCTTCTCCCATTCATCTAAGTAGGCAATAATAACGAATGTGGAAATATCCACGCCATTTAAAAAAATGGTAATAGTTTACAACACCACGCTCCCCATTTACTCCAAAATAATGCAATCCTGCAGTTCTCATCTTCTGGCACAGTAATTAAGTGGTTATTTAAATTCTGGGAAAGCAATAATTAGCAAGATATGTTGAGGAAGGGGGAAGGGGTTATAAAAAGAAAATAGCTCGGTTTCCTCACTAGACAACATGGAACTGAAATGTCAACATCGTCATCCAAACAGAATTCGTGATGCCAGCATACATAAACAGAAGTTCGCGATGCCAGCGTACATTTGATATACTGTATATTCAAAATATACTTATTCAAAAATTGAGTGATTACTCAAAAGTGTCACTATTTGTAAATTGAATATTTTATAGACACTTTTGAGTAATTAATACATTTTTAATTAAGTATATTTTGAATATACAGTATATCAAATGTACGCTGGCATCACGAACTTCTGTTTATGTACGCTGGCATCACGAATTCTGTTTGGTTGACGTCTTGACGATGTTGACATGTCAGTTCGAAGTCGTTTAGTGAGGAAACCGAGCTATTTTCTTTTTGTAACCCCTTCGCCCTTCCTCAACATATCTTGATAATTATTGCTTTCCCAGAATTTAAATTACCACCTAATTACTGTGCAAGAAGATGAGAACTGCAGGATTGCATTATTTTGGAGTAAATGGAGAGCGTGGTATTGTAAACAATTACCAACAAAAATAAAAAAAATAAATAAATAAATAAACAAATAAAATAAACATTATATGTATCTATATATATAAACACACACACACACACATATATATATATATATATATAAAAACATATATATATATATATATATATAATATATATATATATATATATATAAAAACATATATATATATATATATATAATATATATATATATATATATATAATATGTTATTTTCCTTAGTAAAATAAATTTTTGAATATACTTACCCGATGATCATGTAGCTGTCAACTCTGTTGCCCGACAGAAAAAACCTAAGGTCGGGATACGCCAGCGATCGCTATACAGGTGGGGGTGTACAACAACAGCGCCATCTGTCGAGTAGGTACTCAGGTACTTCTTGTCAACAAGAACCAATTTTCTCCTCGGTCCACTGGGTCTCTATGGGGAGGAAGGGAGGGTCCTTAAATTCATGATCATCGGGTAAGTATATTCAAAAATTTATTTTACTAAGGAAAATAACATTTTTCAATATTAATCTTACCCGATGATCATGTAGCTGATTCACACCCAGGGGGGTGGGTGGAGACCAGCATACATGTTAACATTAGAAGCTAAGTATCCCGTATTTCATTTTAGCAGTTATTCAAAATAACAAACATAAAATAAATAAGTACCTGGTAAGGAAGTCGACTTGAACCATTACTCTGCCTTTTTAAGTACGTCTTCCTTACTGAGCCTAGCGATCCTCTTAGGATGCTGAGAGACTCCTAGGTGCTGAAGTATGAAGGGCTGCAACCCATACTAAAGGACCTCATCACAACCTCTAATCTAGGCGCTTCTCAAGAAAGAATTTGACGACCCGCCAAATCAACCAGGATGCGAAAGGCTTCTTAGCCTTCCGTACAACCCAAAAACAACAATAAAAAGCATTTCAAGAGAAAGATTAAAAAATGTTATGGGATTATGGGAATGTAGTGGTTGAGCCCTCACCTACTACTGCACTCGCTGCTACGAATGGTCCCAGGGTGTAGCAGTTCTCGTAAAGAGACTGGACATCTTTAAGGTAAAATGATGCGAACACTGACTTGCTTCTCCAATAGGTTGCATCCATTACACTCTGCAGAGAACGGTTCTGTTTGAAGGCCACTGAAGTAGCGACAGCTCTAACTTCATGTGTCCTTACCTTCAGCAAAGCAAGGTCTTCCTCCTTCAGATGAGAATGGGCCTCTCTAATCAAAAGCCTGATGTAATAAGAAACTGCGTTCTTAGACATCGGTAAAGCAGGTTTCTTAATAGAACACCATAAAGCTTCTGATTGTCCTCGTAATGGCTTTGTACGTCTTAAATAGTACTTAAGAGCTCTTACTGGGCATAGTACTCTCTCTTGTTCGTTTCCAACCAAGTTGGACAGGCTTGGGATCTCGAACGACTTGGGCCAAGGACGAGAAGGAAGCTCGGTTTTAGCTAAAAAACCAAGCTGTAAGGAACATGTAGCCGTTTCAGATGTAAAACCTATGTTCCTGCTGAAGGCGTGAATCTCACTGACTCTTTTAGCTGTTGCTAAGCAAACGAGGAAAAGAGTCTTCAAAGTGAGATCTTTAAAAGAGGCTGATTGAAGCGGTTCGAACCTTGCTGACATCAGGAACCTTAAAACCACGTCTAGATTCCAACCTGGTGTGGCTAACCGACGCTCCTTTGAGGTCTCAAAAGACTTAAGGAGGTCCTGTAGATCTTTGTTGGTGGAAAGATCCAAGCCTCTGTGTCGGAAGACTGCTGCCAACATGCTTCTGTAACCTTTGATCGTAGGAGCTGATAGGGATCTTACATTCCTTAGATGTAAAAGGAAGTCAGCTATCTGCGTTACAGAGGTACTGGTTGAGGAAACTGAATTCGCCTTGCACCAGCTTCGGAAGACTTCCCATTTTGACTGGTAGACCTTGAGAGTGGATGTCCTCCTTGCTCTGGCAATCGCTCTGGCTGCCTCCTTCGAAAAGCCTCTAGCTCTTGAGAGTCTTTCGATAGTCTGAAGGCAGTCAGACGAAGAGCGTGGAGGCTTGGGTGTACCTTCTTTACGTGCGGCTGACGCAGAAGGTCCACTCTTAGAGGAAGCGTCCTGGGAACGTCCACTAGCCATTGCAGTACCTCGGTGAACCATTCTCTCGCGGGCCAGAGGGGAGCAACCAACGTCAACCGTGTCCCTTCGTGAGAGGCGAACTTCTGCAGTACCTTGTTGACAATCTTGAACGGAGGGAACGCATACAGGTCTAGATGGGACCAATCCAGAAGAAAGGCATCTACGTGAACTGCTGCTGGGTCCGGAATCGGTGAGCAATAATTTGGGAGCCTCTTGGTCATCGAGGTAGCGAACAGATCTATGGTGGGCTGACCCCACAGGGCCCATAGTCTGCTGCAAACATTCTTGTGAAGGGTCCACTCTGTGGGGATGACCTGACCCTTCCGGCTGAGGCGGTCTGCCATGACATTCATGTCGCCTTGAATGAACCTCGTTACCAGCGATATCTTTCGATCTCTTGACCAGGTGAGGAGGTCCCTTGCGATCTCGAACAACTTCCTCGAATGAGTCCCCCCTTGCTTGGAGATGTACGCCAAGGCTGTAGTGTTGTCGGAGTTCACCTCCACCACCTTGCCTAGAAGGAGGGACTTGAAGTTTCTCAAGGCCAGATGAACTGCCAATAGCTCCTTGCAGTTGATGTGAAGTGTTCTTTGATCCGGATTCCATGTGCCCGAGCATTCCCGTCCGTCCAGTGTCGCACCCCAGCCCGTGTCCGATGCGTCCGAGAAGAAAAGGTGGTCGGGGGTCTGAACAGCTAACGGAAGACCTTCCTTGAGAAGAATGCTGTCCTTCCACCACGTCAGCGCAGACTTCATCTCTTCGGATATAGGAACTGAGACCGCTTCTAGCGTCATGTCCTTTCTCCAGTGAGCAGCTAGATGATACTGAAGGGGGCGGAGGTGGAGTCTCCCTAATGCGATGAACTGGGCCAGCGATGAAAGCGTCCCTGTTAGACTCATCCACTGCCTGACTGAACATCGGTTCCTTCTCAGCATGCTCTGGATGCATTCTTGGGCTTGACTGATTCTGGGGGCCGACGGAAAAGCCCGAAAAGCTCGACTCTGAATCTCCATACCTAGATAGACGATGGTCTGGGATGGGACGAGTTGGGACTTCTCTATATTGACCAGGAGACCCAATTCCTTGGTCAGATCCATAGTCCATTTGAGATTCTCCAGACAGCGACGACTTGACGGAGCTCTTAAAAGCCAGTCGTCCAAATAGAGGGAGGCTCTGATGTCTGCCAAATGCAGGAATTTGGCAATATTCCTCATCAGTTTGGTAAACACAAGAGGTGCCGTGCTTAGGCCAAAGCACAGGGCTTGGAACTGGTAAACGACCTTTCCAAAGACGAACCTTAGGAAAGGTTGGGAGTCTGGATGGACGGGGACGTGAAAGTACGCGTCTTTTAGGTCCAACGAGACCATCCAGTCTTCCTTCCTGACCGATGCTAGCACCGACTTCGTTTCGTCGTCTCCATGGTGAACGTCTGCTTGGTGACAAAAGCATTGAGAGCACTGACGTCCAGCACCGGTCTCCACCCTCCTGTCTTCTTCGCTACCAGGAAGAGACGGTTGTAGAAGCCCGGGGATTGATGGTCCCAGACTATGACTACCGCTCCCTTTTGTAGCAAGAGAGACACCTCTTGCTTTAAAGCTAGCCTCTTGTCCTCCTCCTTGTAGTTGGGAGAGAGGTTGATGGGAGTAGTTGCTAGAGGGGGATTGTGCCAGAACGGAATCCTGTACCCCTCTCTTAGCAACTTGACAGACTGAGCGTCTGCACCTCTGTTCTCCCAGGCCTGCCAGTAGTTCTTGAGCCTGGCTCCCACTGCTGTCTGGAGAGGTAGGCAGTCAGATTCTGCCTTTTGAGGACTTGGAACCCTTCTTCTTTTTGCCACGTTGACTGTCGGCACGGGTACCTCCTCTGCTGGAGGTTCTGCCACGAAAGGGCGGGATGAACCTAGACGCTGGTGTGTCCATCCTAGGTCTAGGCACGGAAGGTAAAGCTGTGACTTTACGTGCGGAAGACGCCACCAGGTCATGGGTATCCTTCTGGATCAACGAGGCAGCAATCCCCTTGATCAGCTCTTCCGGAAAGAGACACTTGGAAAGCGGAGCAAACATCAACTCCGACTTCTGGCATGGTGTGATCCCCGCAGACAAGAAGGAGCAAAGGTGATCTCGCTTCTTAAGCACTCCGGACACGTACGAAGCCGCAAGCTCGCCAAACCCATCCCGAATGGCTTTGTCCATGCTTGACATGATAAGCATGGCAGAGTCCTTATCCGAAGGGGAGGTCTTTCTGCTTAACGCTCCCAAACACCAGTCCAGGAAGTTGAAGATCTCAAAAGCACGAAAAACTCCCTTCAACAGATGGTCTATGTCTGAAAAGGTCCAGCAAATCTTGGAACGTCTCATAGCCAGCCTGCGGAGAGAGTCAACCAGACTTGAGAAGTCGCCCTGGGCAGAGGCAGGAACTCCCAAGCCGGGTTCCTCTCCCGTGGCATACCAGACGCTAGATTTGGAAGCAAGCTTGGTAGGTGGAAAGATGAAGGCAGTCTTCCCCAGTTGCTTCTTGGACTGCAACCACTCTCCCAGTACCCTCAAAGCTCTCTTAGATGAGCGCGCGAGTACGAGTTTCGTAAAGGCAGGAGCTGCTGACTGCATGCCTAAAGCGAACTCAGAGGGAGGTGAGCGCGGGGTTGCAGACACAAACTGGTCCGGATACAACTCCCTAAACAGGGAAAGGACTTTCCTAAAGTCTAAGGAGGGAGGCGTAGACTTGGGTTCTTCTATGTCGGAGTGCGGATCGTCCAAATGCGCAGCTTTGTCGTCATCAGATACTCCTTCATCCGAATGCTGAGGAGGAAGTGGCAAAGGTGGAGCAGACAGCTGAACGGCTGAATCCGGCAGCACGGGTGCATGCGTAGCTGCACTGGATCCAACATCATGCCGCTGCTGGTCAGTCTGCGAGCTGGCAACAACAAAAGCGGAGTGCTGATGCGTGGGAGGGACTGCCGTGGGTTGCGGAGACTGCCGCATTGCGTCAAAACACGGCAGCTTGACAGCACCTTCCCACTGCTGATGCGGTAGCTCACGCATGTCAACGGAGGGTGCCGCATGTCGGCTAACGTCAACATGCGTCTGGCAGGGTCGACTGCGCATCGGTGGTGGAGCTCTCACAGGCGGAGTGTGGGAGCAG
>NC_090754.1:86806510-86814010 GCF_036898095.1 Palaemon carinicauda
ATCTATGATCTTCAAGCAGTGCACGATGTTGAAGTGGCCCCTCCAAAATTCACGCAAAGTTAAGTTGGTGCTTTGCGTGACATTAAAGCACTGCTTGAATAAGTGCTTGGTGTACAGCTTCTTAAAATTAGAGATGACTTGCTGGTCCATGGGCTGGAGGATAGAGGTGGTATTTGGTGGAAGATACAGCACCTTTATGAACTTGAATTCATCGAAGATATCATCTTCAAGTCCGGGGGGGGGGGGGGGTGAGTGGGTGCATTGTCAAGGCATAGCAGGCACTTTAAAGGCAATTTCTGCTCATGAAGATACTTCTTCACAGAAGGACCGAAAACTTGGTTTACCCATTGCACAAAGAATTGCCTAGTGACCCAGGCCTTCGAGTTGGATCGCCAGAAAACATGAAGCTGATCCTTATCAACGTTGTGTGCTTTAAAGGCCCTAGGGTTCTCCGAATGGTAAACAAGCAAGGGGTTGACTTTAAAGTCCCCGCTAGCGTTGGCACATAGAGCAAGAGTCAACCGATCCTTCATTGGCTTATGCCCAGGCAATTTCTTCTCTTCGGCAGTGATGTAGGTTCGACTCGGCATCTTCTTCCAAAACAGCCCGGTTTCATCACAATTGAACACCTGCTGTTCTACGTAGCCTTCTTCCTGCACGATCTTTTCGAAGTTCTTAACAAAGTCAGCTGCAGCCTTTGTGTCCGCACTAGCAGCCTCTCCGTGGCGAGCAACTGAATGAATCCCGGACCGTTTCTTAAATTTCTCGAACCAGCCACGAGATGCCTTGAAATCATCTGAGGAAGGCTCGGTTGAACTCTCCCCAGCATCACCCCCAGAGCTCTCCTCCTTCAAGTCCGTAAAGATGGCGTGCGCCTTCTCGCAGATAACGGTTTCGGTGATGGTGTCGCCAACGATCTCTCTATCCTTAATCCACACTAGTAGAAGTCGTTCCATCTCTTCTATGATAGGGGTACGGCGTTTGGAAATTATAGTGATCCCCTTAGAAGGTTTCACTGCTTTAATAGCTTCCTTCTGTTTAAGGATTGTCGAGATCGTCGACATATTACGGCCATACTGTTTAGCAAGTTCACTCACGCGGATGCCACGCTCATGTTTTTCAATAATTTCCTGCTTAATTTCTATAGAAAGCATTTCCTTCTTCCTTTTCTCACCAATACCACTACCACTGGCAAAACTAAGCCTCTTGGGACCCATACTTTACGTAAATTATCGTTAATGGATGCACGGAAAAAATCACGATTAAATCACAGTTAATATCAGAACGCACAGAGCACAACCGCAAGAAGCCGACGAGAACAGAGGACTGACCCAAGCCGCGCTAATTGAGCGTCCCTCCGAGGTCGATGTGCTGCCTTCTATCGGCGGAAATAAAAAACACTTCAGGCGCTATGAGCACCGACTACGCGTACGAGTATTGTTTACTTCGGGTGTCGAAAAAAACATTCGGGTGTAGAGTCGGAACGTGTTCGAATTGTACTTCGCGTGTCGAAAAATTCGGATACAACCGGTACGACGAAAATTGCTACTTCGTGTGTCGAAATAAAATTCGGGTGTAGAGTCAAAAATTTGCTCGAATTTTACTTCGGATGTTGGAAAATTCAGATGTAGATATGTTCGGATGTATATATATATATATATATATATATATAAACTTAAGAGAAATAATACTCATAAAGTTAGGACAGCAAGACAAAAGAAAGTTGATAAAATTAGGAGAAGGTCAAAGTAATATTGAGCAGAAGAAATAGAGGAAAGGGAAAGAAATTTAGATTCAAACTTGGGGAGCAATTTCACCAAGTTCGAGAGCCCTCTTGCCCGTCACAATGCTTCAACAATATTAAGAAATCATATGACAACGTCAAGGCATTCTCTCGTTAAAAGGGGGTAGGTAAGGTAAGGGTAGGTAAGGTAAGGGTAGGTAAATTAAGAGTAGGTAAGGCCAGGTACAGTATGGGCAGATAAATTATTGGTAGGTATGTATGGGTTGGTAAAGTTAGGTGAAGCATGCGTAGATAAAGTAAGGGTAAGTAAAGTTAGGTAAGGTTAGGGTATCTAATGTGAGACTAGATTAGGTAAAGTGAGGTAAGGTCAAGGTAGGTAAAGTGAGGTAAGGTCAGGGTAGGTTAAGTGAGGTTAGATAAGGTTAGGTGAGGCAAAGTGATGGTAGGCAAGGTATGGGTAGGCAAGGTAAGAGGGTAGCCAGCCTAATATTATGGACCAAAAAATGAAATGTTTTGCTAATAAAGGAATGGGATTTACGTAAAAAAAAAAAAAAAAAAAAAAAACTCATGTTTTCTTCAAGAATTACCTCTACTTCTGGCGCAAATAAATAGCTGATGAGATATACCCTAAAATATCCTACATAAAGGGGGGCAACTAATGGGAACAAAGTTTTGGGTGGGGAAAGCTTACTGGGGATTCAATAAGTAATAGTACAGTAATACTAACCTTTTCTTATCTATACATTATTCTCTGGGACACATTAAAAATCCCCAAATAATTACACCAAATATTGATATTCTATGCTAACTAAAATTTTAAACACTACAGTCAAATATTTGCTACATTGCCCTATAATACAGTACAATAATACCCAAATAAGTTACTTCACATTTGTATGTTTTACATCCTACGGTTCTCATGCATTCGCATGTAAGATGAGCCATTATTTGTAATTAACTTTTAAAACCCAGTTGTAGTTATGCAAATAAAGGAAATAAGGTAGGGCATTGTTTGAGATTTACTTTAAGGGTTTGTGACCTGGGAAGGGGTGGTACTCGGGGGCTTGACTCCCAATAAGGTCTATGACCTGGGAACTAGTAAGTTAGGTTAGGTGGGGTGTGTTGGGTTTGATGGCCTTTTGAACGAATCAAGAAAATTACAATTTCGTTCAGGAACAACGTTCCTTACAGGTAAAACTGTTTAATATACATTTAATAGTGTTTGCAATGAAATTTATCTAAATTTCAGCCGTAAATGATTGAGTTTTTACTATTTTGCCCCACCCAAAGTTTCTGGTTCCTACCCGTATCAATTGGGAAGTGGGTGATAAAATTTTATTCTGGTTACAGACGGGGAAAAACTTTCGTGCTAAAAAAAATTGCCGCCTTTGTAGTTTGTTGGGACAGAGTGAAAAACCACATTTAACAGACACAAGAACATCATCTAACCAAATGTTTCCTACCTAACCTAACCTAAGATTCTCGGTTTCATTGTAGTGTATTACAGGGCAATGTAACCTAGGATTCCAACTACTTTTTCTTAAAGGAAAAATTACGCTCCCTTCGAAAATAACACTCGTTCCCGTCGCAAATGAATAGTTTCAGAAATATATATACATCTATATCCTCCGATAATGGGGGACCCCCTTTGGGAACTTGGGGTTTTGGGTGGGGAAAACATACTGGGGAACCGATATATAACCATAAATCAGTCCTTTTCTTCTCTATACATTTCATTCTTGTATTTATTATAACCGTAGGAAAATACAAAACAGTATAACTGGATATATTTGGGAGGAGCCGTTTCAAAGGTTATTTCTTGTAGTAATACAGTAACCAGTGCTGCCAACGCCTGATGTAGATTAAATGTTAGCAATCCATACCTGATGTAGATCAAATGTTAGCATTCCATGCTAACATTAGCACCCATTTGTACGTACGTTCGTTCGCACCAGTTTTCCGTCCTGCGCATATATAAACCCCCTTCGCAGGAGTTTCTCTCCCAAATTACTCTTTTTATTACCGTATTATTTTCTCATTTTATATTCCCATTCAATATTATTTATCATTCATTCCATTTTACCTTCCTATATTGGGTTTATTTGTTTGGTTATTTCCTTTTCCATTTGTACGTACGTTCGTTCGCACCAGTTTCCGACCTGCGCATATATCACCCCCCTGCGCAGGAGTTTCCTCTCCCCAATTACTCTTTTCATTACCGTGTTATTTTCTCATTTTAAATTCCCATTCAATATTATTTATCATTCATTCCATTTTACCTTCCTATATTGGGTTTATTTGTTTGGTTATTTCTTTATCTCTTCCGGTTGCCCATAAATACTTACTCTGGACTAGTTTTTTTATCCAGTTAATTCTCGGTATGATCATCTCATTTTATATTCCCATTCAATATTATTTACCGTTCATTCCATTTTACCTTCCTATACTGTATTGTTTTTATTTATTTTTGTTGGTTATTTCCCTTTCTCTCCTCTGTGTCTTATAAATCCTTTCTCTGGTCTAGTTTCCATATTTAGTTCATTCATGTTAACCCGCTAGTGTTCTTTGTTTTTCCCTTAACCAATCACCACCCTAGGCCTATGCAGATATCTCCCTACCCCCCCCCCCCTTCCTTTATCCCTTGAGCGGTCTTTTCATACCCTTTGTTCCAATGCCTTTCCCGTTGTAACCTTTGACCTGGTGAGACGTTCTGCATTATAAGTGCGGTTTCTTTTTTCGTATTTTGCGATGGAGCAAGTTATGGAAACTTGTAGAGGCTGCAGTATTCCGTACCTAAAAGCAGTGGCTCAATTCCATGGGGATTTTTTTTATACTTCAGGTAATGTTGAGCATTTTTCTTAAATCTCACGTTATTCCTCACCGTTTAAACTGCCCCAAGTGCCGGTCTCTTTTATCTTATAGGGAAGTCATTCACGTGTTTTATTGCTCTTCTGAATCCATCATTTGTAAAACTAAGAAGAAACGTCGTTGTGGTTATACCGTTACTGCCTATAAAGGTACTTTTTTGGACAAAAGTCGTCTACCCCTATGGAAGATGATAATATGTGCCAACCAATTTTTGCATAAACATTCGGACCATGAGACCCTCATGGATGGTATCGACATATCTTCGAAAACTAGTGTGGGTTGGAGAAGTTTCTGTTCGGAGGTTACCGAATACTTCTTCGATAATCAAGAGGCGATTGGTGGTAATGGAGTTACTGTTGAAATAGACGAAACTCATTTTTGTAAAGCTAAATACAACCGTGGTAGACCGTTAAGTGCCATATGGGTCTTTGGGGGTATTGAGCGTGTGTCCAAGAAATTAAAAGTAAGTCATTCCTCAATAGTCATTATTCGTGTTTTGTGACCGGGGTACTTCTAGGCAAGGTTAGGTGGGTTTGTTAGGTTCTGTGGCCTTTCTGTTCTTTTTATATATTATGTAACAGTTATATGGAAAAATTATTTAATATACCTGTGGAAATATTTAGCATTTCTACCACTAGTAATGACATCGTGTCGTTGGTAGTTCTGTGTACCATTCGTCACCGTTGGTAGCACTGTGTATCAAGGTAAGTCATTCCCCAATTCTTATCATATGTGTTTTGTGACCGGGGTACTTCTAGGCAAGGTTAGGTGGGTTTGTTAGGTTCTGTGGCCTTTTGGTACTCTTTATTTATTGTGTAATAGATATATGGAAAAATTATTTAGTTTACGTATGGAAATATTTATCATTTCTATCTCTAGTAATGACATCGTGTCGTTGGTAACACTGTGTACCATTCGTCAACGTTGGTAGTTCTGTCAACCATTGGTAACGTTGGTAGTTCTGTCAACCATTGGTAACATTGCTAATGTTATCGTCCTCTACATCTGTTGTTTGAATATCTTATCTCAATATATATGTCAACAGTGTTAATATTTATATGGTTCATTTGTATTGTATTTCATTGTGTGATTTTCGCACAGGAAATATATGATTTCCTATAGTAGATATCGTGATTTAACTGGTTTTCACATTCATTTTATCCGTAATAACATCAACCAATTTGTCAACTTATAGTTAACCGATTTGGTTGATCTGTTTGTTTGCGGTTGAAATGATCATCAAAATCGGTTAAATCACGTTATTTGCTATAAGAAATCATATATTTCCTGTGCGAAATCACACCATGTAATACAATACAAAATTACCAGATTCTCCACTTAACCTAAACTAGGAGCCGTATCCTTAGACTGCTGTACTCTTATCTTACCCTGTCCCAACGAACTACATTCACCCCACAAACTTTAATGTCTAGGAGAGGGCCGCATGAAGATATCAGTGATATTCAATGAATTTTTACTAGAATGTGTAGGAATGTATGTAAATAGTGGTATACAAGTGAGATAATTTAGTGAAATTCAATAATAGTCGACATATCGACTATCAAACTCACGCTACTCTTGTCTTCCTCCCAGAATTTTTCCAAGTCTGTTGTTATTGTTGACTGTCTTGTTTTTAGCTCAAATGAGCCTGGTAACTACTATAATCCGTTGACAAACTAGTCCACTATGACGTCCTACACGTTTGGCCCCAAAAATCACTGTGGCCTTAAGGAGGGGAGGCCAACATCACCCCCCCCCCCCCTTGGTCGGCCTAGGTAGGGGTACAGGGCCCTAGGTTAGGTTAGGTGGGTGTATTAGGTTCGGTAGTGCCCCGAAAATCACTTTTCTCCTCCTGCCACCCAAAAAAAAATTACCCAAATCCCACTTACCACTGGGGTCCCCCATAATTGTAGTAGTAGGTTTATGCTTACATTTTGAGTGTAAGAGTAAGTCTTAGTTTCTTTTTTATTCATTTCCTCGCGTTTCTATGCGATGTACAACACCAATGTGTCGTTTTTTGCCCTTCATCGTCGTTAAAACTTGAAAAACGGGTGCGGCCTTCTCCTAGACATTTACCTCCTGCTTTATTGCCTTTCATAACATTGTACGAAAATTCTTGTTTACTTTCACACCAAGAAAGAACACTTATCTTAATTGTAAAATCATTCATTTGAATATCAATGATATCATGGTATTAATTAAGGGTTACCTTTACACTAATGGGGGAAACGGATAAATTGCTCCTCAGAATTCAATATATAATTGTTCCTTGTAGCCAGGGAAGTAGACCAAAGTGTATTATACTGAAGGAAGATACGAAGGCTCAAAAGTTACACGAATGTTAATACACTAGCTGGCAACTCCCAAGTGAACACAATAGTTTGACCGCTTAGTGTTCAGATGGCGTTGTAGGTATATCGAGTGTCGTCTGTTTGTTTACATTTACAATTTGACAGTTGACACAAACGAAATCATGGCGTCAGCAGCGAATAAATCACACTGTTTTTTGCAGCAAAACGAAAAGAAACCGATCCTCATTTAGTGTTTCGCAGGTTCCCTAAGAATAAAGAACTGTGATTGCTGACAGTATAATATTTGAAATATGTGCTACTCATGAGTAAGCCCCACTGATGTTAGAGAGAGAGAGAGAGAGAGAGAGAGAGAGAGAGAGAGAGAAGAGAGAGAGAGAGAGAGAGAGAGAGAGAGAGAGAGAGAGAGAGAGAGAGAGAGAGAGAGAGAGAGAGAGAGAGAGCACATTATAGGTAGTTATTCTTCCAAATAATATGGTCTTATATCAGTAGCTTACATGTCTCTACTCAAAGTTCTGTAGGATGCTAAAATAGCTTAATAGAATTAGTGTGAACCTCCTGCCAGTACCCTATCAAGAG